>NW_025919154.1:43222-140553 GCF_907164915.1 Impatiens glandulifera
ATTGTTTTCGATAAATTAATACCATTTGGATTGAGAAAAATTATTAATTAATTAAAATATTAATTAATTAATAAATTAATAAATTATTAATGAATCGATAAATTAATAATTTATTAATTTATCGAGATATTCATAAATTTTAGTAAATTAAATAAATTCCTGAATGTAATTAAATTATAGATAAATAAATTTAAATAAATTATAAATGCATGAATTTAAATAAATTAAATAATTTCATGAATATTACTAAACTTAATACATTCATCAATTTAAACTAAGTTAATGAATATAAATAATAATTAAATAAAAACATTCATGTATTTGTACATAATATTGTATAAGTAAAAATCAAAATATAACACAATATCTACCAATGTTGTACACAGTAATATTATGACGTCTCATATCAAAGATGTTAAAAAATAAACCATGACAGTACATCTTAAAATAAATTATATTATAATTATTATAAAAATACATCTTAGAATAAATATTTATAATTTTGATGTAATATGAAATTATTAATTTATATATTATATGGACTTATATAAATTAATAAAAATATATTATCTTATAAATTTAAGAAATTATTAATTTTTTTAATGATTCCGAGCTGGGAATACAAAATTTATTAATTAATCGTGTTTATTAATATATCGAGTATTAATTTATTAAGGTTTTACTGGAGTACTATTATTATTTTATGTTATTAATACCTGATAAGAAATTAGACAAGATTTATATTTAATTAAGTATAATTAACACCATTAAATAATTTGTTTAATTATATATAAAAATGACATAATATTGTTACCATATATTTCTGATTATACAAAAGTTAAACAATAAAACTTAAAAAAAATTAATAAGTATATCTATTATTTATATAATTTTTGTTTATTTTATTATTATGATGAATGGTCGGTCAATCACATCGGTATAATATATAATCAAATTTGAATGGATCCACTTTTTGGACAGTTTTAATTGAATATTCTAAGGTTCTTATAGCTCATTTGAGGTAACTAAAGTTATATGAAAAAATCTTACTTAGAAAATTAAAATTTTATTCTAGTACAAAATAATTTATTTTAAGAATATTTGAGATAAATTATGAATATATACTTTTATTTATAAAATTTATAAAAAAAAAATAAACTTAATTATTTAAATCTTTTAAGTGATAAATGGATTATCTAAATATGGAAAGGGTTGATAATATCACGCAGGTTTATTTTGATCATAAATAGGCTTAAATCGAAGTTACTAGGAACAAAATATATTGTCAAGATTGAAAATGTTTTTTCCTTAGAAGAAATTATGTAATTTGTTTAGACAAATATGCCGTTAAATTAGAATCTAATGTCCATTACTATTTCTATTCTGTTAATTAGAAGGTATTCTAGTCAAATATTTTTTTCAAGTAAGACCGAACTTTTGGTGGTCAAAGTATGCATAATGTATTTCACAATCCTAACTAAATTCATAATAAAAATTCTAAAATTGCCGTATTTCATACCCTTTTTTCTATAAGAACTTAGTCAAACTTTTTAACAACATTTAGTATGAAATTTAAAAATAAAAACTAATAATTTATTTGATTTGAATGTGGTTATGTAAGTTATTTGGTTCAAATTAAAAATAATCTTCGTATTTAAATTATTGAAATGTCATAAATAATTATTGATACATTTGCTTTTATGCATAAGCAAGAAAATATACCCGATCATACAACCCTCACATAGAATCATCATCATCATATTAATGAGACTTCTCTCAATTGCATTACCTTCAACAAGATCATACAAAAATTACTTAAGAATTAGAAAAGTTTTCAAGTATACATATATTTCAACTATAATAATTATTGATACATTTGCTCTTATGCATAAGCAAAAATTACTTATATCACTTATTTCTATAAATTTAAATAAAAATATGTTGAAAATAATAAGTTAAACAAACTTATTTTTTTTATGAAAAAAACTAAACAAGATTCCTTAAAAAAAAAATAACCAAAACATCACGACTTTATCCTTCTAAATTTAATAAAATAACTTTTTATATAAACTTGTATTATGTTTCTATTTTTTCTCATTTACAAGTGCACCACACTTTTATCTTTTTTATCATAATTCATTAAATTTTGAAGGATACCAGATTAATTTTAAATATTATAAAATAAAAATATTATTCCTATTTATAATAATTATAATAATGAAAAAAATTAATGATAGGATAAACAAAAATTTTGTAAGGAAAAGTAGTGTACATGATGTAAAGCTGATTAGGATGGATAATTTAAAATATTTATTTATCTTTTCCTTTTTCATTAATAACTTCTCTTCTCTTTATTTATATTTTTTTTTCTTTTTTATTACAAATAATTTATAATTATTGTTAGGATCTAGGTCGCGACTGGCGGACCGGGGTCTGGCCGGTTAGCGAATTTCACTCAAAGGTGGTAATTAATCCGGTTAGAGATTAATACCGGGGTTTCAATACTACACAAACTGTCACAAACCCTTGAACCGAGTTCAAGCGCGAAAGTGGTTTGTTTCAGGTTGAAGCAGCACACACACGAGATAGGCAGAACCGGATTTGAATAAGATAGGTTTGGAGATTGCTGGGTCGGTTTTGCAGCTTGGTAATTCGGTTTAGGTGATGTTGAATCGGTTGGAGCGGTATTAGTAGGTTAGTGCAGATCGGTTAGAATGTAAAGCAGGCAGAAAGTAAATAACAAGACAGATTTTTATGGATGTTCGGAGAGGAAACTCCTACGTCACCCCTTCCTCTCGAAACCGCGAAAAGGATATTCACTAAGGAATACACAAACACAATCCGATCGAGACTTATTTCCTGCTCGATAACACCCATACAATTTTAACCGAAATTGTAAATACACTCTTGATCTCTTAATCTTAGAGAGATGAAACACAATTTTTGACTTAGGTTGTAGAAAATTCTCAGAGCTTGTAACCACATTTATTCCTCTTCAGCTCCTTCTTTTATAGGTGAAATGTGTCAACGGTCACATTTCATTTCCTTGAATCTGATTGGTTGAGCAGAGGTTCAGTGATTCAGACCTGGCGGTCAACTCTTCAGACCTGGCGGTCTTGTCTTCAGACCTGGCGGTCTTGTCTTCAGACCTGACGGTCTAGTCTTCAGACCTGGCGGTCTAGTCTTCCAGTGTGTAGGTCAAACCGACTAGGTTTGTGTTTTACTCAATATGGCAACTGTCGGTTGGACAGTTGCCTGTACCTGGAAGATTGCCTTTCTGATTTATCTTGGAGTGGAAAGATCTTGTAGGACGATCTTCTGCAACCTGCAGACTGTCCTCAGACTTGTATGAATATGGCAATAGTAAAGTCTGTCCCTTCGGTATCATTCTCAACAGATACTCGAAGTATCTATTTGTACTGGTCGGTTGTTTATGTTAACCGGATGACTTCCGGTTTTTCCATAGCTTCTGATTGACCGACTGTTCAATGGTTCTGGCCTTCTGATTTGACCGATCTTGTCTTTCTTGTTCGGTCAGGTTTTTGATCGGTTTGATTGCTTGACCGGTTGAGTTTCTTAACTGGTTGAGTAATTTGACCAGTTGAATTCTTTACCTGTTCCTGCACAAGAGATTTGTTTTTGTTATGTTTTATTTAACCGATCTAATTTTATCTAACAATTTCTCCCTTTTTGATTATTTTATTTAAAATATTCAAAATCATGTAAGATTGCAAATGTAGGCCGGTTTTGTTTTTAAGAGTTTATTTGGCCGGATTTTTGGAAACTGACTTGGGAGAATTTTTCAAAAAATTTTGGAAAATTTTGAGAAAAATTTTGAAATTTTTTATATTTTATCTTATAAATTTCTCCATTTTTGATTATTTTATTTAAAATATTCAAAATCATGTAAGAATGCAAATGTAGGCCGGTTTCTTAAATCACTTTATATATAAGAGATATGCTAAGGCAAAAATACTATATATATAAAACCGAAATAAAGAAAAGTAAAGAAGGTAAATGAAGCCCATATTTCTTCGATCTAGGCGGCAGGAATTTTTCCAGCTGTTCATCGGTGGCCTTTCCCTTGACCACTTGAACCGGCCTGGATGAGGATCCTCGACCGCCTGAGGTGCCGGTGAGAGGAGAGATCGGTTGACCGAACGATCTAATTGGAACCGCATTCAAACACCGCTGTCTTCTGAGCTGCGGCTCGACATCTTCCTCGAGATCTTCCTAGCTTGCAAAACCGGGTTAGATTGAGGTTCCACAACCGTATCGGTGACTCTGTCCAAAAGTGTCGTGATTTCCGCCCTTTTCTCAGCAGCCTTCCTCTTTCGTGTAGCCGGAACAGAAGGGGAAGCAACCGTCTTTGACTTCTTGTGAGCCGCGGCGAACTTATTGTATGTTTCCTGTTGGACCGTTAGCCGGGTAGCATCTTTGGCTTGTTGAGCTGCTATTAGGGGTGTTCAATATTTGGTCTGAACCGAATATCCGACCGAATTTGAATTCACCGAATTCGAATAAACCGAATTCGAATTTCATTTTCGGTTATCGAATCGAATTTCAAACCAATTCGAATTCAAATACGGTTTTCGAATTGGTTTTCGAGTTTGGGTTTCAACTCGAAAACCAAACCGAAAACCGAATTCATTTTTTATTATTTATTTTCCAAACTTAACTTAAGAATAAATTCAAAATAATCAAACTAAAATATTTTGAATTAAGATTTATAATAAAAGAAAAAAATGAAACAAAAACACTAGTGGTTTAGTGGTAGAATAGTACTTTACCATGGTATAGATCTTGGGTTCAATTCTTGGTTGGTACATTTTATTTTGAGTTTAAAATAAAAGAAAATTGAATTCGGTTTGAATTCGAATTATTCGAAATTCAAACCGAATATAAAATTCGAATTCGGTTCGATTTAATTAGAATTTATTCGAATTCGGTTCGGTTTTCGAGTTGACGAAAAAAAACAAAAAATTCGAAGAAACCGAATTGAGGAACTCGAATAACCCGAAACCGAACCGATGAACACCCCTAGCTGCTATGGCCGCTGCTATGGCCGGTGCATTGTTCACTATATTTTGTATATGACCGGCCAGGTTCGCATCTGCCGCTATCGTTTCCTTCTGTATCCGGGTCTGCTCGTCCAGTGCATCTTGGAGCTTTTGGGCCGCGTTGGCATTCGCTTCCTCAAGTGCCTTGTCGGCAGCCAGCTTAGCCGCTATTAACTCCGCCACCTGTTCGGTGACCGCTTTGAGATCGACTTCAAGCTTGGCATTCTTTTCTTCAAGGGTCATTACCCTCTCAAGTGTAGAGCCGGCTTAAGCACCGGATCGAGCCAGGTCCTCATCGACCTTCGTCAACCTTTGATCGGTTGTTTCTTGAGACCGTTCCATCCTTGCGACCCTTTGGCTTACCGAAGCGAGGTCGTTCACCAGCTTCAGAGTTATCTCCTGTAATGCCTTGGTTCTGACAAGATGACCGCCGTACAACTGATCCGTATTGCCGTAATTTGTTTCAACAGACGTGATCCGGGCGACCGCGTTTTGTAGATCATCCTTTGTTGTCTCAGCCATTTCGATGGCTTTAGTCGCGATTTCTGTGATTTTCTTTTTCCATGGCTGAACCGTGTCATTGACAAATTCTTCAATGAGGGCCTTTGCCCTTTCTTCCGTTATGGCCTGTATAGAGTCCCTAGTTTGAACAGAGACTGGCGGTGTGCCCGTCTTGAGATCGGTCATGTTGATGGCCTGTGCCGGTGGAGGAGAGTGAGTCTCATTATCGGACGGATTCTGACCGCTATCATCCTCAAGAGGTGATCTGGATAAGTTCGATGTTTCCTGGTGGTCGGGCTCCGCTTCAAGCCGCGCCATCTCCTCGGTCAGTGCCCTTTCCTTGACCGTAAGCAATTCTAACACCAAGAGCTCAAGTCGAGATTCCGGTGTCCCCGGAATATGTTTTTCTTGGAGGCGTCGAATGTGTTCGGTGAGTCCTAATAACCGAGCATGCGGTTCGACCATCTTGCTTCGTCCTAGGGCGGTCGTGACGCACCGAGCCTTCGTGAGTCTGATGACCTCCTCCTCCATCTCAACCAACTTTTCGAATTTCTGGTTAGCGGTGAGATCCGGTAGAATGTTTTTGAAGAATATTCGATGCCGGTGCAGGACCCATTGATAATAGGCGTCGAATGCCGCGCCAGCCTGCTGATGTATCTCGTCCATGATTCTGCTGACGAGTTCCTCGACCGTTTGCCGGGTGTGTTCATCTGCGGAGTCATCTTCCTCCCGAAGTCTGTCCGAACCGGCATCATCATCATCATGTCAGACCGATTGTTCCTCGACTATCGATCATTTCCCCTTACCGGTCCGATCTTCTCCGGTATTTTGTGAAGCGGTTCGGCCAGAGCTGGATGCCGAGTCTTCAGTGTTGGGGGTGTCGGACATCGGATTAGCCGATCTGGTTGGTTGTCTATCTTTCTTGTTTCCGGATTTTTCTTTAACCGGAGCTTCCTTCTTACTGGTTGCCTTCTTCTTTCGGCCACCTGTAGAACCGGAGGCCTTCCCTTTGCCTTTCTTGTCCTTTGGTTTAACGAACTGATGAGACTTTAGGACTTTTCTTGGGGCGAGGAGAACACCAGGACCGGTGTTAATGTTGAAGTGGCGCATTATCTTTCCGAGTGGGATGACGTATCCCCATGACCGAATGGATGTCGGATCCACCATTTAACACAGGTTTGTAAACACCACCTTTGCCCAGTTGATGTTGATGCCGTTGACCAAACCGGCAATCATTTCAATCTTTGCCCGGGTGAGGTTGTCAAAATTGCCTCCTCTTGCTTGGACCGATTTTGTGAATATGTCACACAGCGGTCTATACTCCGGTTTTAGAGATGATTTCTTACCGGATACCACTATAGGAACCGTTGTATCCGAAAGATCCTGGAAAGCCGCCTGGAAAGGTTCCTCGTCCATGGACACCGAGAAGTTCCTCCCTTCGGATGGCAGATGCAGTATTTTAGCGACCGACTCCTCCGTCAATTCGAGCCGTTGACCGCCTATTGTTGCGATGATTGATCCTTCGGTGAGGAATGCGGTTAGGAAAAATTCGTTGACTGCATCCTGGTATAATACGAATGGCCCGCCCAGAAAGTGTTCGAGACCGGACTCGGAGATCCGGGATAACACCTGCTTTGCCTGAGCCGAACCGTTTGCGAGAGTAAAGGTTTGAACAACACTAAATCGCGACCCATTTTAGATAATAGGACCGAGAGATCAAGAGAGTAAAGGTTTGAGAGAGTTGAGAAAGTTGAAAGCTAGAGAGAGAAAGCCGAATCGCGTGAAAATGAAAGAAAATGACTAAGGACCCTATTTATAGTCGCGGTTTGGAATTCCAACCGCCGCGAACCGTCACATCCTGGTTGGGCGGGAAACCATTGGCGGGAATTTATTAGCGGGAACTTCTTAGCGGGAATCAATGGGCGGGAATTTTCCCTCCAAAGACTTTGAGTGGTCTTTTGATTGCGGTTATCTAACCGGTGATAAGGCGGTTCTTCTTGTAACCGTTTATTAAATGAAGCGGTTATTTAACCGTGAAGATGCGGTTTTTCGATTTTGACCGGATTTTTTCAATGAAGTAATTTATCGATATTAACCGGTTAGTCAAATATATATTCTAATATTGCGATTTTGGACCTGGTTAACAAGCTTAAGAATTAGATAGTCATTGAAAGGAAAGATACATGATAGAAACCGATTCATTGATTGGTTTAAAATACACAAGAAATAGAACTACAACTTATGTAATGACTATTCTAGAGAGCTTGTCCTCCACCCCATCCTTATCGAGAACATTCGATGGGGATGCTGGTGTACCTGGTCCAAATTCTGGACGGTACTTAAGAAAGAGTCGGCTTAAGTGAGGAGCGTAATCGAGACCTTTCTTGGTCTCCACCATAGTCCTCAGGTTTTGGAAGATGACCGATGACCAATTTATGGGTGTATTGCTGACAATGTAGGTCATCATGTCGAACATTCTCTTGGAGTAGTGTTGGTTCAGAGATTAGAAGATGATAAATCGGTTGACAATCTCGTAAAGGAGTTGGATGTGGTGGAAAAGGCGGGTTTTTAGCCCGTGGTTCTCCACCGGCACCTCGGTTCCGGAGAACATTTCCGAATAATCGGTTGCTGCGCTTCCCACCCTAGTTGGGAAATCGGAAAACCCTTCAGTGGGTAAATTGAACATTTGAGCGAGTTCGTTTTCGTCCAGAAAAACGAAGTGGCCTCTCACTGAGGAAACAATGAAATCTCCTCTCAAAGAGGCATTGTTGAAGAAGTCGGTTACGTCCGTAATAAGTATGGGTCCGGATTCTTCGAGAAAATCACGAAGACCGGTGTCGATTAGTGATTCAAACATAAGTTCCTTTGTTTCCAGATCATCATACTCCATGCATGAATCGAAGTCAATGCTCAAGAAGTTCCTTAGAGTTCGGCTCGACATGTTTTGAAATTTTGCCAAGATAGAGAGAGTTCAAGAAGTTTTGATTTTAGGATGTTGTGAGTTGATAAGGTGGGGTTCCTTATATAGATCTGAAATTGGAGGGAAAATAGCAACATTTAATACTAAAATTCAGTTTTGTCTCATTTATGAAGGGAATATTTATGTTTCCAAAACTCCTTGGGAAGGAGTTACTTTTGACCGGTTGCGGAGCTCGAGGTAAGGAATCTAGTTGGAAAGTAACTAAGTTTGTTAGATAGTAATTACTCATGTAGATGGAAGTTGAGAGTTACTTATCATTAATGAAAGAGAGTACATGAAACCAGAAGGTAAGTAATTAAAACCGAAAAATAGCATAGACTAAACCGAGATGATCATGATAGAGTGGGACACTGATACAACCGGTGCGTATAGCAAAATGACCGGTTGTAGGAAGGAATGACTTAGTTTCCGTTGGAGTTGATGTGGCGGTTCTTCCTCTTCCAGGCCTTCTCAAACCGCTCATAGAATGATTCGGTGACCTCTTTGGTGATGACCTGGGCCTGGTTCAACCCTTCTCCCGGACAGAGTGGAACCCCAAGTTCCAAAAGTAGGCAGCTAATCTGGGGGACGAGGCCGATTGCGCGAATGCCGATCATCCAGATTAGGACATCGAACAACACCCTTGACTAGTTGACTAGCGTACCCGTGGTTATGGCAGACATCATGTTGAAAACTGCGGTACAATAGGTATTGGTCACATCCTTTCCTAGGATGCCTCGACCGATGACATCGTTGAGAAGCTTGTACTCAGCTCTCAGCGATGATCTGGCACCATGGTCATTGACCGGGCGGTTTGACCGAGCAAAGCTTAAGGCGACTTCGGCCTTTAGGTCAGCCGGAACGTTTAGGTCGGTGAGCCCTTGCTTCGGAAGGTCGAAGCATCTGGCGAAATCATTCTCTGTGAAATCAAATACGGTCCCTCCCACCTTGGACTGAATGTGAGTGTCGAAGTGAGGAGTACCTCGGAAAACCCTAGCATTGTAGAAAAATTCCAGGACTGTTTCGGGAAAGATGACATATTTGTAATCTAAAAGTGTTTGAGACCGGTGTCTTCAAGTGACTTAATCATCTTGAAGACTTCATAATGCTCAGTGCCTTGAGCTGAATCGAAATCCACTTGAAGGATGTTTGGAAACTGAGACATTTTGTCTTAGTAAGAGGATAAGTTGGAGCTTGTGATTGTTTTGTTTAAGGTTTGCCTAACTTATATATTAGTGGAGGGATGATAGTATTATCCAGTGTGTCGCAGGTAATGATGTCTATTGACCATAGGGTAAGGCATTTTGCATGAAATAAGCATGTCTACAACCTAGGATGTGAGTCATAGACCTGGACGGTGAAAGATATCGTATCTTCACGTCTTTTGAGGTATGACCGTTTTACTTTGAAAATGTAGTTTTTCAGAACAGATAAGTTTAAACACAGATAATTATTCCATTTTTGTTTGGAGGCCAAATAATCCGAAGTAAACTATTTCCAAACCGGTTGGTTTTCAGTCATTCGTTCCGATGCGGTTAATTGGTGCATGCACTAAGTAACCGGTCGGTTTACCCTAACTGATAAACAAAGCGGTTCTTCCATAGATACCTTGGTGAATTTGGAATCCGACAATTTAGGAGGAACTACCGATTTTGTCTGTCCGAACCGATTTCCCTTTTAAAAATTTTTAGAGATAAGTTGATTAATATCGGTTAAACCAAGTGTGAGTCTGAATTGAGAAAACTTAGCTTCCTGCAGAGGCTTTGTGAAGATATCGGCTACTTGTTGATTTGTTGATACGTATTCCAGCCGGATATGCTTCAACATGACATGTTCCCGAATGAAGTGGTGCCTTTTGTCAATGTGCTTGGTTCTAGAGTGTAGATCCGGGTTGTATGTGATTGCTATGGCACTCGTATTATCGCAAAAAATTGGAGACTCTTCGACTGTGATGCCGAAATCCTTCAGTTGTTGTTGGATCCAAAGAAGTTGTGAACAACAACTTCCGGCTGCCAGGTATTCAGCTTCTGCGGTTGACGTGGCCACCGATGTTTGTTTCTTGCCGTGCCATGAAACAAGCCGATCACCTAGGAATTGGCATGTTCCGCTGGTGCTTTTTCTATCAACCTTACAACCTGCGTAGTCTGCATCTGAGTAACTTGTGAGGTTAAAAGATGAGTCCTTTGGATACCACAAACCGACTTCAGGAGTTCCCTTTAGGTATTTCAAGATTCTCTTTGCGGCTGTGTAGTGAGACTGTTTTGGATTAGCCTGGAATCTCCCGCACACACCGACCGCAAATAATATATCCGGTCTACTTGCTGTCGGGTATAGGAGAGAACCGATGATTCATCGGTAAACTGTCAGGTCTACTGCCTGACCGTCATCATCCTTGTCCAATTTGACCAATGAGCTCATTAGAGTAGCGGCTGAGGAGCACGTGTCGATCCCAAATTTTTTTAGAAGTTCCTTAGTGTACTTGGGTTGGCTTATGAAAGTTCCTTCTTCGAGTTGCTTAACCTGAAGACCTAGGAAGAAGCTTAATTCTGTCATCATACTCATTTTAAATTTGTTAGTCATCAAGGTTGAGAATTTATCACATAGCTTAGGATCGGTTGAACTGAAGATGATATCATCTACATATATTTGAACAAGTAAGATATGTTCCTTTTTCTCAAATTTAAATAGTGTTTTGTCCACCGAACCGATGGTGAAATCATGTTTTAGCAGAAATGCGGTTAGTGTGTCATACCAGGCTCTAAGAGCTTGCTTTAAACCGTATAAAGCTTTGTTTAGGCGGTATACATGGTTGGGCAGTTCAACATTTTTGAAACCGGGTGGTTGTTCAACATATACTTCTTCACGTAGGTCACCATTCAAAAATGCACTTTTAACATCCATTTGAAAAACTTTAAAATTTTTGAATACAGCAAAAGCTAGAAAAATCCTAATAGCTTCAATCCTAGCTTCAGGGGCAAATGATTCTTCAAAATCAATGCCTTCTTCCTGTTTGTATCCTTGTGCCACTAATCTGGCTTTGTTCCTCGTGACCAAACCGTCTTCATTGAGTTTATTTCTAAATACCCATCTTGTTCCTATGACCGGTTGATCTTTCGGTCTAGGGACTAAGTACCAGACTTTGTTACTCTCAAACTGGTTTAACTCTTCTTGCATTCCCAAGATCCAATCCGGATCTGACAATGCTTCATCCACTCTTTTCGGCTCAATCTGGGATATAAACGCGGAATTAAAGTATTCCTCCAGGATTTGTCGCCTAGTTCGAACGGGTTCTGAAGGGTCACCTATAATTAGCTCAGGAGGATGATTTGTGTTCCTTTTGAGATTCGGTTCAGGAGCGTCTACCAAATCACCGTTTACTTGATTAAGGCTAGATGTAACGGTAGGCTGAACAAGAGTGTCAGACCGACCGATTTCCTCGGTTTGAACCGAAGTGTGAGCTTCCTGCCGTGGGACAGCTTGATCCGGCTGGGTTTCATCATTACCCATTTGTTCATGGACAAACCGTCTAAAAACCGGAATCTCATCTTCACTATCAGAGTAGATATTGTTATTTTCCAATCTGTTGTGTAGATCAAAGCATGATGTAGTGTTGCTTTCAACCGATTCATCGAAAACAACATGAAGTGATTCCTCCACGGTTAAAGTTCTAGTGTTGTACACTCTATATGCTTTACTAACTGCTGAGTAACCTAACATGATCCAAATATCGGATTTTGCATCAAAAGAAGATATATAGGTTTTGCCATTTATGTGAATGTAGCATTTACAACCGAAAATCTTAAGATACCTAAGGTTAGGAACCTTATCAAAGTATACCTCATAAGGTATTGTGAAACTTGTTGATCAGAGATCGGTTTTGTGTGTGACATGCGGTATTGATAGCCTCAGCCCAGAATTTCTGAGCGATACCCGAATCGGCTATCATGGACCGTGCGGCTTCCTTGAGAGTTCGGTTTCTTCTCTCGTCCAGGCCGTTCTGTTGAGGAGTCCTAGCACTAGACAACTCGTGTCTCAAGGAATGCATTTAGAGTACTGTTTGTAAATTCGGTTCCTCTATCACTCCTAATGTTATTAATGCGTGTTGATTTTTCATTTTGCAAACGTTTAAGCTGTGTAATTAAATTTGATGCGGTTTCACGTTTGGATGGAAAGAATATTACCCATGTATACCTAGAGTAATCATCAATAACTACCATAGTGTAAAGCATACCTCCTAGGCTGACGACCCTAATCGGTCCAAATAAGTCCATGTGAAGAAAATCTAAGCATCAGTTAGATTGAATGTGTCATTTACTTTTAAAGGTTGACTTAGTTTGTTTACCCATTTGACATGCTGAACAGACCTTATCCTTATTAAATACTATATCAGGAATTCCTTCAACTAACTTTTTACCGCGGATATAGTTTAAGGTTTTCAGGTTTAGGTGGTTTAGTCTTTTATGCCACAGCCAGGTTTGATCGGTTTTAGCTACCATGCAGACAGGATATTCTACTTTATTTTTCCAATCTACCTTGTAAATATATCCTAACCTATTTCCGGTTAGCAGTATGATACCTTGAGAGTTTTTAACTAAGCATGCATGTTTAAGAAATTCTACGGTGTATCCAGCGTCACACATTTGACTAATGCTTAGCAGGTTAAAGCGTAGGTTTTCAACTAGGAGTACATTATCAATTGTTAAGTTACCATGGACAATCTTACCCTTGTCCACAGTTCTACCTTTTGAGTTGTCACCGAAAGTGATCAATGCACCGGTTTCTATTTTGATGTCGGTTAGAAGATTGTTGTTCCCGGTCATGTGTCTGGAGCAACCGCTATCCAAGTACCATTCAGAGTTTCATAGCCGTTTCTTCATATCCTATTCCTCGTTTGCCATAAGGCATGTGAGTTCATCATCACTGTCACTGTGTGCCCATAAGCTTCCTCCATCATCGGCTATCAGTGCTTTATGAACTTCACTTCCTTCACCGGTTTGTTGATAGTTATTTCGGTGATTCTGATTGTACGGTTTCCGATCATCTATCCTCGATTTTCCGCATTCCCACTTGAAATGTCCCAAACAATTGCAGTTATAACATCTAACATTGGATTTATCACCGTAGTTATAGTTGTTGTTTGTCGGTTGGCTTCTCTTCATGAATCTCCCAAATTTTTGTGCAAGCATTTCCATGGCATCCTCGGTGAACTGTTCAGCGGTTCTGATCGGTGCGGGAGCAACCGGTTCTGTGGATGTGACCAATGCTCTAGTTGGGGTTGAGGCTTAGACTTCTTCTTCAGTCCTAGATCTCATTTCAAACTCATATGCCTTAAGATCTTCGAATACATCGTGTAGCTTCATCTTGCTTAGGCAGTTTGATTCCCTCATCACCATTGTCTTTATGTCCCATGCACTTGGAAGAGATCTTAGTGCTTTCATGATGACTTCCTTGTTGTCATACTTCTTGCCAAGAGTTGCTAGCTCGTCTATCACACCTGTGAACCGATCACTGTATTCTCTCATTGTTTCTCCCGGTCTCATCTTGATGTTTTCAAACTTCTGAGTAACCACCATTATCTTGTTTTCCTTGGTTCTTTCATTTCCCTCATGAATCTGAATCACCGCTTCCAATGTTTCCTTTGTTGTTTTGTAATCTCTGACCTTACAATACGTATTTCTGTCCAAACCGTTGGAGATGCGGTTTCTGGCATGATTATCCAGATTATTTCTTCTCCTATCTTCAGCTGTCCAATCCTTTCTGTCTTTATCAATTATTATCGGTCCTTCAGCTAGAATGAACTGTATCTCATCATCCATGGTGATTAAATGCAGGTGCATGTGTGCCTTCCAGTTGGCAAAGTCGTCACCTTCTAGCATTGGGGGCCTATCAAACGACATGCTTGCTTGAGTATTGAAACTAACTGCTCTGATACCAATTGTTAGGATCTAGGTCGCGGTTGGCGGACCGGGGTCTGGCCGGTTAACGAATTTCACTCAAAGGTGGTAATTAATCCGGTTAGAGATTAATACTGGGGTTTCAATACTACACAAACTGTCACAAACCCTTGAACCGAGTTCAAGCGCGGAAGTGGTTTGTTTCAGGTTGAAGCAGCACACACACGAGATAGGCAGAACCGGATTTGAATAAGATATGTTTGGAGATTGCTGGGTCGGTTTTGCAGCTTAGTAATTCGGTTTAGGTGGTGTTTAATCGGTTGAAGCGGTATTAGTAGGTTAGTGCAGATCGGTTAGAATGTAAAGTAAATAACAAGACAGGTTTTATGGATGTTCGGAGATGAAACTCCTACGTCACCCCTTCCTCTCGAAACCGCGAGAAGGATATTCACTAAGGAATACACAAACACAATCCGATCGAGACTTATTTCCTGTTCGATAACACTCGTACAATTTTAACCGAAATTGTAAATACACTCTTGATCTCTTAATCTTAGAGAGATGAAACACAGTTTTTGACTTAGGTTTTAGAAAATTCTCAGAGCTTGTAACCGCATTTATTCCTCTTCAGCTCCTTCTTTTATAGGTGAAATGTGCCAACGGTCACATTTCATTTCCTTGAATCTGATTGGTTGAGCAGAGGTTCAGTGATTCAGAACTGGTGATCAACTCTTCAGACCTGGCGGTTAACTCTTCAGACCTGGCGGTCTAGTCTTCCAATGTGTAGGTCAAACCGGCTAGGTTTGTCTTTTACTCAATATGGCAACTGTCAGTTGGACAGTTGCCTATACCTGAAAGATTGCCTTTCTGATTTATCCTGGAGTGGAAAGATTTTGTAGGACGATCTTCTACAACCTGCAGACTGTCCTCAGAGTTGTATGAATATGACAATAGTAAAGTCTGTCCCTTCGGTATCATTCTCAACAGATACTCGAAGTATCTATTTGTACTGGTCGGTTGTTTATGTTAACCGGATGACTTCCGGTTTTTCCATAGCTTCTGATTGACCGACTGTTCAATGGTTTTGGCCTTCTGATTTGACCGATTTTGTCTTTCTTGTTCGGTCAGGTTTTTGATCGGTTTGATTGCTTGACCGGTTGAGTTTCTTAACCGGTTGAGTAATTTGACCGGTTGAATTTTTTACCTGTTCCTGCACAAGAGATTTGTTTTTGTTAAGTTTTATTTAACCGATCTAATTTTATCTAACAATTATATATTTGAATTAATTAATTTTATATATTTTTAAAACTAATAGCTGGAGAAATTAATAAATATATTTATAAGAAACAATAAAAAGTTAAATAAAAAGTTAAATATAAAAATGATGAATATTTTTTAATTTAATTAATTTTTTTTCTCTGTTATTTTTTTACGGTTAATAATTAATTAATTTAATTATGTATTTTTTAAATAAATAATAATAAAGAGAATGAATAAATCAAATTAATAAAATATATAAATATATATTAAATTATAAATATATATATATATATATATAATAAAAATTAAATATATATATTTATAATTTATTAAATTATTATTTCTCTACTTTAAATTTATCCATCTTATTCCTCTTCAATGTCTCTTTCCTTTTTTTATATATATTAAAAATTCAACTTTTAAATAATATTATAATGTTCTGCTATAATATTTTCTTCTTATATAAGTTGAATATTAGTAATTTGAATTATATTTATTATAAATATTAGTAATTTCTATTTAAAGTTAAAAATTAATAATTTATCTCTTTAAATTTCAAATTAAATAAATATTTATAATAATATTTTTATAATAAAATTAAAGAAAGGAAAAGTATTAAATAATAAAAAAATAAAAGAGAGAAATTATTAAATACTGGTTAGGTGACATATACAATTTAGAATCAAATAGAGAGAAATTGATACGCGTTCTATTTTTAAAGTGACATGTACAATGCCTCATCATTCAATTTCTCATTAGTTACAAAATATTGGCTCCTCAATTATTACACTTATAATAATTTTGTAATATAAATTAAAGAGAAAGAAATTATTAAATAATTAATAATAAAAATTGAAGAGAGAAATTATTAAATGCTTAAGTGACATATACAATTTAAAAATTAAAGAGGGAGATGTTGATATAAATCTATAAGGTGACATGTGCAATGCCACATCATTTGATGTCTCATTCGCTATAAATCTTTCGTTATCCCTATCATTACTCTAATATATATATATATATATATATTCTTGTTGGAAAAGTTCTTCAAAAATGAGAAAATACACCGTAGAAAATGAGAAAGGTAATGACGTGACATCACGCTTTGATTGGAAAAGAAAAAAGTATAAGGAGATCACTAGTGATAAAAGAGTCATTACCGAGAGTAAAAACTATCGGTGTTGACCATATATCTGTCGGTATAACTCAATATTGAAAGATTAGAAAATTAAACTATCAATATTCATCGGTATAGCGGCTTTCTGTAAATCTTTTTAAGTGCTTCGCGAGGGATTCATAAATCTCTTGGTATTTTCCCCAATAGAAATAATGAAGGTTATTCAAAAAAACTCTCGGTATTGTCCCCAAGAGAAAATACCGAATGTTATTCCAAAATCTTTTTGTATTGCCCCCAAGAGAAAATACCGAAGGTTATTCAAAAATCTCTCGGTATTTCCTCGTAAGGAAATACCGAAGGATTTTAGATTTTTTCTCGGTATTTCCCACCAAGAGAACATACTGAAGTTATTCAAAAATCTCTCGGTATTTCCCAGAGAGAAAATACCGAAAGTTATTATATTATCTCTCGATATTTCTCTCGTATGAAATACTAAAAGATTATCTATTATCTCTCGGTATTGTCACTAAAATTGACTCAAATAGGCAGTCCGTTTTTACGCAACCAAATCCTGTTATTAGTCAAACCAAAACATATACAATACCATTCATAAACAAAAATATCATTATATTTCCAAAATTTTGAACCACTAAAACGTTTAAAAATGTTTCAAAAGATAACTACAATATACTAACTAGGGGTCGAAACATTGTCATTATGTATGCAATTTGTTATTTATATTGCTTCATTTGTGCATCCCTTTCCTATTTCCTTTCCACATCCCTCACTCCCAAGGAAATGTACTCTCAATGAAATCTCCAGCCACATCCTCATTTGAACCACATGCTGGGCGACCACTAGCTAACGGGTCCACAACATACACTGTGTTCCTAGAAGAGTCTCCTCGGATCGTAAGGTCATCTACTTGTGCATGCATGTTCTGGAATGACGTTTTTAGTTTCTTTGGATTTTCCATAAACTCATCCATGTATCCATGTGACCACGATTCATCATGCAAACACATACCATAGTATACCCTAATTAATTCAATATAATACCTTAATTAATCAATTCAAACAATACCACTATTAACCTAGTTTTTGGGATGAGGTCAATTCCGAGAGATTTATATAAATCTCTCCCTATTGACCTCATCCAACACTTAGAATTATTTTTGTGTTTTTGAGATGAAGTCAATAGGGAGAGATTTAAATCTCTCGTTATTGCACTCATCCAATACTTAGAATTATTTTCATGTTTTTGGGATGAGGTCAAAGTGAAAGATTTATATAAATCTCCCTCTATTGACCTCATCCAACACTTAGAATTATTTTTGTGTTTTTGGGATGAGGTCAATAGTGAGAGATTTATATAAATTTATCCCTATTGACCTCATCCAACAATTAGAATTATTTTCGTGTTTTTAGGATGAGATCAATACTGAGAGATTTATATAAATCTCTCCTAATTGACTTTTTCTAATACTTAGAATATTTTCGTGTTTTTGGGAAGAGGTCAATAACGAGATATTTATATAAATCTCTCCATATTGACCTCATCCAATACTTAGAATTATTTTTATGTTTTTGGGATGAGGTCAATAGCGAGAGATTTATATACAATAGTAAAAAATTCAATTTTAAGGAGAGCAAAAACTCTCGGAAAAAGACAAAATGCATTCGGTGATAGTGTGCACCGAGGGCGATAAATAATCTCGTAGTGTCTTAGTGAAGAAAAAATTAATCTCATCGAGAGCATTTTTTCTCTCGGAGATAATTATTTTTTTTTACAAAGAGAAAAACCAATGTTCTCGGTAATAATAAATCTTTCTAAAAAAATGATCTTAAATCTCCATCTGGTTGTGACTCAATCACCATTTCTAAATTTGAATAGTCCAACAAATTACAGCAACAAGATTCAAATAAATTACAAAAACAAATCAAAAGGATAAAGAAGAATAGTTGAATCTGGATATTCAAACAAATTACAACAACAAATTAAAATAATTAATGAAATAGAGAAATGAGTAAACATAATTGTGAAGAAATTGAACATATATGAGGAAGATTGCATACATCTTATTTGAGATCTCAATATGCTCAATCGCTGTTCTGGAATCTTCTAGATGATTCTTCGCTACTAGACGAACTAATAGCTGGAGGAGGAGAATGTACGCCATCTGTTGTAGTAGTAGTATGATATACTCATTCTTCTTCATACAAATCTGGATTATTTCATATTCTTGTTCATGGATCTAATTTAAGATCTGGAATATTTTATCATCTTCTTAATACAGATTTGGATTATTTCATCATTTTTTTTATGTATCTGATTTGATATCTGAATTATTTCATCTTCTTCTTCTTACAGATCTGGATTTGGATCGATAGTTACTCTATATACTCATTCGATGACGTCGGTGAAGCATCTCGTACAAATCTCTATTTATAGATTTGCAGGCGTAGTTCGTGATAAAAAAATCAGATTTGTGCCGATGACTTCTTCAGATATGTGCATATATTGATACAAATTAGAGATTAGATTAGATTAACAAGAGAAAAGTTAACGAGAAAAGAAATATCTTTTTAGATATGCAAATCTCTTCTTAACGAGAATCATAAAGAGGAAGAAGAGAGAATAAGATAGATGACAGGATGAAGAGTAAGAAAGCTTTGGATAAATCAAGAGAACAAGAGAGAGAATAAGAGATAAAGGAAGAGAGTTGGGCGCTGGGAAGGAAGAGAGTTAGGCGACTTTAATTGTCTAGGGTAAAATTTAAATTTTTACCGAGAGCAACCCTCTACTCTCGATTATAATTTTTACCGAGAGCAACTCTTTTTCCTCGGTGACATTAATATCACCAAAAGCATTTTTTCGCTCTCGGCGATCGTTCTCGGTGATTATGTATTTTTACTAGTGATAAATATCTCCATATTGACTTTTTCCAACACTTAAAATTATTTTCGTCTTTTTGGGATAAGGTCAATAAGGAGATATTTATATAAATCTCTCGGTAAAAATTCTTATTAACGAAAGATTTATTACTGAAAGATTTAAAAATCTGTCAGGAAAAATTCTTATTAATGAAAAGTTTTTTCTTGTCAGAACTTTTACCGTTATATATATATTTTCGTTAAAGTTCACAAATTCACTCGTGGAGGGAATAGAGAACTTAATTTTTTTTTAGACAATCAGATTATGCCACGCCATCCTTTCACTCATTTTCTTTTTCAACTTTTTTCTCCTAATCATTTCTATTAATAAAAAGTGAAAAAATATTAGAATTATCTTAATTTTTATTTATTTTTTATTTTATATATTAAATTATATATTTAATATATTCAGTTTATTAATTAATAAACTTAATATATGAGTGTATAATAGAATTTATGTATTTTTTTCAAATATTAGTTTTAAATATTATCAAACTAATTAAAATATTAAAATATTAAAATATTAAAAACTTAAAATTTAAAAGTTTGTATTTGTTAATCTAATTTTTTCATCTCTAGATAATTATGTCATTAAGTATTTAGAATTCATATTCGATCATATCTTTATTTTTAATTTTATCAAATATTATCTTAATTTTGTACTCTGTTTAATAAGATTGGTAGTCATATTTTTATATGGAAAACAATATATAAAAACAGAGGTTGCATAATGAAAATTTCATAGTGTACCTTAAACACTCCAATCAAAACTAAAACTCTAGTGTGATAAGATGCGACTAAGAATCGTGTAATCTTAAATTGGGCATCACAATAGCAAACAATTATTGTTCAAACATGGATAAAAAAGTGATTTAGTTTTATTTTTAGTGCACCTGAAAGATATGACAAATTAAATATAGGATTCATGATTGCTCTCTTTATAATGCTTGATTAATTATTCGAAATAAATCCTAATTTAAATGGTGAGATATTAAATCGTGCAGGTACCTTAATTCATTATCTTCTGAATCTTCACATTCCTTTTCACATTCCTTCTAGTAGAAAATTCTAATTTTTTTCCCTTATAATGTAATGAATTTTCTAATAGATGAATATGTCAATTAATTTTCTCTCTCTATTGATGGGAATGCATAAAAGAAATGACCGTACTTCAATTTGGGGACCATTAATTATCATTATAAATAACCAATATTATGTTAGTTACTTTAGTTTGGTCTTTTCTATTTTAGCCATTTCATAAAATTAAAAATACCATTCAAGTATCCTCACTTTATATTTATTATAAATATACTCAAATTATAAACTTGATTTAAAATTAGATCACATTATTTTGCCTTATATAAAATATAATATTTATACAATTATTTATTATACTAGTAACCCATAAATTTTAAAAAACACTCCCACTAAGTTACGTATGTACAAAAAAATGTGTCAACCATAATGATCCCGAAATTTTTTGTCATCTCAATCATATGTTGTATAAATAATTTTATCAATTAGTTTTATCAATATAGAATTAAAGAGTTCGTTATTGTATTTAAAACACAATTAGACCCAACAGTAATCAAATAAATAAATTAATACAATTCATTAACAAATCATATCATGAAATGTGAGAAATGAATATTTAATGCACAATTATATTTTATTGTCAATTTTCAATTGATCATACTTGACTTTAGTAAAATCATATTTTAAACATAATTATAATAAATGTAATGAGCGGTATAATAATTAATTTCTAATTAAAATAAAACTTAATAAATATCTATAACATAACTCCACTATAAGACAACTAACTACAAACTCCCACTAAAACTAGAAATTATCGATCTCTACGACAATTATATGAGAAATATGCTTATGAAAGATACTAGGAGACAAACCCTTTGTTAGGGGTCCATAACCGTAGAGTTTGTACCAAATATTTTATTAAAATTGGTATGTTTTGTATAATTTCTTTCACAACAAAGAATTTGCTATCAATATAGTTTGACTACATCGAGTTTCTATTGTTGTTGAACTATAATACAACTAATTTATTATCACAAATAATTAAAAGGTCTTTCAATACCTTATAATATACGTAACACAATGACAATGTTTTTCGGCAATATTATTACTTCATTTGATGCCTCAAAACATGCCATAAATCCCGTTGCTATCTTTATAGTGGATGAAGTTGTAAGTATTTGTTTGACACTTTCTAAAAATAACTCAACCAACTAGAAAATGTAACTTAAAGTGGATCTCATACTGTCTTGGTATCGCGCATGAGAATTAGAATACCCAATGATCACAAGACTATCAGACCTCCTATATGTGAGTATTTAATTCTTAGTTATATTCAAATATCTCATAAATATTGTGGTAAACAAAATTCCTTCCACATATAAAACTATAAATATGTGTTTACTTCCACTAAACTTGTGAAACACATAATCATCGATTAAATTCACCTCAAAACCAAAAGAGATAATTATTTTTGTGAAATTTATGGTACCACTAACGAGAAGCTTCTTTAAATCCATGTATGACTTTCTTTAATTTGAAAATCACATTTATTTGGTCTCTTGACATAATTTTGCACCAGATTGTCAGTTCAATGTCTCCATTCAAAACTCCTTATTGACATACATTTTTGTGAAACTTTAGTGTCATAAATTGACCTTAAAAATCCATTTGATTAAACTAGATTATCGCGAAGACAATTGATTTTGAGGTTGTTGTGTTTGTACTTTATGAATTCGATCAACAATTTCTTGTTACTCTTAATTTTTTAACTTGATTGTCAATTGAAATAAAATCCTTATCAATGTTAAAAGAATTTGAGATATTAATATAATCTTTCTCAATAGAAATTATTGATCTTTATCATCTGTAAAGACAGAGTCATTTCTCCACTCAAACTAATATCCTAAAAACATATTATAATCCCGTCTAAAATAATATTTTTACCTTGACGTTATAAGCCCTTAATCACTTAGAATATTCAATAAAATGGTTTTCACATTATAAACTGAAGTAATAACTAAATTAAAATAATGATTTATTCTATCTCAATATACATAATGCAATATTAATATCAATTCTTTGGACAATAATATTAATTGCAAATAATATTTTGTTTTATTGATCAAATATTATTAATAAAATCATCTCAAATAATCAATCTATCTTTAGATGAATTAATTATTTACATAAATAAGATTTTGTAATTATTACATATGTACCATCTCAAGTATTTATGCAATTTAGTCAATTAATTATCATCATTTGGGTCAAATAATATAATCACAAAATTTACACAATACTACCATTTAAAATTTTCTTGAATCAATTTTAACAAATGTTGTCACTTTGGTGATTATTTGTATCAATCAATACTATAAAAATAATACATAATAATATTGTACGCTATTTATTTGTCTCCTATGCTTTTTTTGTACGCATATTTTGTTGGGTCAAATTATTTTGACTAAGTGTTGAAATAATTTAACCACTGAAATTTTAATGATGAAATGAATTATGTGTT
Source organism: Impatiens glandulifera (assembly GCF_907164915.1). Taxonomy (NCBI): domain Eukaryota; kingdom Viridiplantae; phylum Streptophyta; class Magnoliopsida; order Ericales; family Balsaminaceae; genus Impatiens; species Impatiens glandulifera. The sequence continues at coordinate 66,506 of NW_025919154.1, forward strand.
TCGATGCAGGTGTATCGAAATCATATTTCATAAGACTTGGTTCTAATGAGGCTCATTAGATCGATTTTGGCATTAGATGCATAGAATTAGACGTACAGTCTAATTCAACGGAATTAGACGTGCAGTCTAATGAATGCATAAAATTAGACGTGCAGTCTAACTCAACGGAGTTAAACATGCAGTCTAATGAATGCATAGAATTAGACGTGCAGTCTAACTCAACGGAGTTAGACGTGCAGTCTAATGAATGCATAGAATTAGACGTGCAGTCTAACTCAACGGAGTTAGACGTGCAGTCTAATGAATGCATAGAATTAGACGTGCAGTCTAACTCAGCGGAGTTAGACGTGCAGTCTAATGAATTCCAGAATTAGACGTGTGGTCTAATAGATCTACAGAATTAGACGTGCAATCTAACTCAGCGGAGTTAGATGTGCAGTGCAGTCTAATATATTTTCAATTAGATGGATAGTCTAATGTATATGGAATTAGACGGATAGTCTAATATATTCGTAGTTAGACGTGCAGTCTAATATATTTGCGGAATTAGACGCGCGCAGTCTAACTCAGTGGAGTTAGACGTGTAGTCTAATGGATTGTGAAAGTTAGACGTAAGTCTAACTCTTTCAGACAAGTATGAGGTAGAACCAGAATTAGACGTACACTCTAACTCAGTGGAGTTAGACATGCAGTCTAATAGTTATTGGATAATTAGACGTGTAATCTCATTAAGTGAAAGTTAGACGTAAGTCTAACTCCTTCAAAAATGTCTGAGGTAGAACCGGAATTAGACGTGCAGTCTAACTTAGTGGAGTTAGACGTGCAGTCTAATGGTTATTGGATAATTAGACATGTAGTCTAATTAAGTGAAAGTTAGACGTAAGTCTAACTCCTTCAGACAAGTCTGAGGTAGAACCGGAATTAGACGTGCAGTCTAACTCAGTGGAGTTAGACGTGCAGTCTAATGGTTATTGGATAATTAGACATGTAGTCTAATTAAGTGAAAGTTAGACGTAAGTCTAACTCCTTCAGATTAGTCTGAAGTGATTGTAATTAGACGTAAGTCTAATTCTATTAGACCAGGCGGTCTAATGGACTCTGTTATTAGATAAGGATGTTTGATTTCATTAGACTGATTTTCACAATCCGTCTAACTGAAATATGTCTAATGCTCAGCTTAAGCAGTATGCTTGAAGCTAGCACCCGCCTACTCACGTGTTATAGCTGTACCCTACTCCTGCTCCACTTTCTAGTGAAGATTAGTGCACCAGCTATATGTAACCAACCAACGAATGCCACGTAAGAGAATTTTCCTCACATTACTTGTTTTGCAGGTACATCTCTGATGGAATATTCGGCGCACTAATAGTGGTGTACGACCACGATCCTTGTGCTCAGAACCAACTGTGTACAAAGGAGGCTTTCTAATGGAAGAGTGTCACGTATCATTCTAAAGATTCGATCGTTAGCTCCTGCTCAGTATTTAACAAATCTCAAGGACAACGGACAATCTGCCTCACGAACTGCCAGATTTTACAAAGAGTTAATCTACAATTCTGCTTGCTATTCAAGAGAGAATTCAAACCTTTGAATATTCATACTGTGAAGCTACTTTCTTATTGTACTGTGTGTGAATCAAGAGAGAGCTAGAATTAAAAACACCTTTAGCTGAGTGATATTCTTCATATTGTATATTGAACAGAGTGTGTTCTGTTCAATAGTGAGCTAAGTGTGTGTAAACTGTATTTGATTCGAACATATTATAGTGAATCCTTCAGGTGGTTGGAAGAAGGGGTGAGGTAAGAGAGTTTCTCCGAACATCCATAAACAAACTGCTGTGTTCTTTCATTTCTGTCATCTTTTAATCTTTCATCTTGAGCTTCAAACCCAAGTAAACAATTTGTCCTTGAATCTGTTTCATGTGTTTACAAGTGTTTGCGTAGAATTGAAAGTGAATTAAATCCCTAACAGGATTTCTTTCAAACCGTTTTTCATAAGCCTTCATCCATAGCTAGACCCCCGTCTCTATCGATAAAGCCGATCCTATCAATTGGTATCAGAGCCTTGTTTCTATTCTCAAGCATCAAGAACTTGAAGCATGTCTATCATCAATGAAATCCCTATTTTGTCAATGGACAACTGCGAATATTGGATGATGAGAATGCAAGCTCACTTGGCTGCTCTTGATTGTGATATGTGGAGCGTCATTACTGATGGCCCCATAAAGATTTCAAAGCCAAGAAGTGAGTGGACTACTGAAGACAAGATGACCAACAACCTGGATAATGTTGCAAGGAATATTTTGTACCAGTCGATCAACATGAACGAGTTCTATGAAATCAAGTCCTACTCCTCTACTAAAGAGATATGGGATAAGCTTAATCAAATCTACGGTAGAATCACTCAAGCAGAGAAGAACCATAAAGCGTTCATGTGCAGTGTAAACAAATCCAGATGGGCCGACAGTGATTCAGAGGAGTCTCCTGCTGAAAAAGAGAATGAAGTTGTCACATGTCTGATGGAAGATGACCAATCCAAGGTAAATGATATCTCTACACCAGAATTTACAAACGAGGAGTTAACTAATGCACTCAATGAAATGGCCATTGAGTACAAGAAGTTAACTAAATCTTTTTATGAAATGAAAGTCAAATTTGAATCAACTATTCTTTCCTCCAACAAAGAATCTGAATCAAACGTTTTTGATGAAAAATTAACAGAGATCTCATCTGAGAATGAGATGCTCAGAGAACAGATTCAAACTCTTTCATCTGAAAACAAGAGATTAAACTATGTAGTTAGTGCATGGACAAGATCAGGAGACGCTGTCAAACATCAGATCAACATGTTGAAACCTGCTGGATCTAGATCCGGATTGGGATTTGACAGCAATGACCCTAATCTGTCCTGCAAAAAGTCAAATCCTTCAACTGACAAGTTTAAGTTTATAAACTTTTACAAAGGGAGTATGATTGGCATTGAATCTGATCCTATTCATGAAGAAGTTGCTTTCAAAAATGAAATAGTTTATGTTCCACCAACTGTTAGCTGGCTTAAGAATAAGCTGGAAGCAACTAACAAGTCTGGAAATCTAAAACCTGACTCTAAGTCAAGGAGTTTTAAAAGAAAGTCTTCTTCAAAAGTTAAAGGATCAATGGCTAGCAGAAAGTAGTCTGCTAAGTCAAAAACGTACGCATTAATCACGACACAAAATGGGAAATCCATCAAAATAACTCAAATATGGATTCCTAAGGGACTGATTGACCGAGGACCCCAATTGAAAGTTGGTACCAAAAGATTGTAAATATCTATTTATGTAGGTACAAATAAACGAAGGGCTGGAGGAATCTGTATGGTATCTTGACAGCGGATGTTCCACGCATATGACAAGAAACAGATGGCTTCTCTCTGATATATCAGATTGCTCTGGACCTAAGATCACGTTTGGTGACAACAAGAAGGGTAAGACCATGGGTAAGGGTAAGTTTATCCATGGTAATCTAACTATTAATGACGTGCTGCTTGTTGACAATCTGTGCTATAATTTGATCAGCATTAGTCAATTATGTGATAATGGTTTGTTAGTAGATTTTCAAACTCATGCATGTCTGGTTAAAGATCAAGATAGAAACATTTTATTGACTGGAAGTAGAGTAGGAAACTCATACAAAATGAATTGGCAAAAAGAGTCTTCTGATCCTATGTGCATGATTTCCAAGAATGACCAGAAATGGTTATGGCATAAACATTTGAATTTTAAAACCATCAACAACATTTGTTCAAACAATTTAGTTATTGGTTTGCCCAAACTTCAGTTTTCAAAGGACAAAATATGCACTGCTTGCCAGTTATGCAAACAGGGCAGATCATCGTTCAAAAGTAAAGGGAAATCACAATCCAGCCGTATCCTAGAACTTTTACATATGGATCTATTTGGTCCAATTCCTGTAAAGAGTATAGGAGGAATGAGATTTGCTCTAGTTGTTATTGATGATTTTTCTCGATTTACATGGGTTGCATTTTTACCAACAAAAGATAAAACTGCTGAAAACTTGATTAGAATATTTAAAGGAATTCAGAATCAGAAATCTTTAAATATTACGTGCATTAGAAGTGATCAGGGAACTGAGTTCACTAACAGATACCTATCATCTTATCTCGAGGAGACTGAAATTAGGCACGAGTTGTCTAGTGCCAGAACTCCACAGCAAAACGACATTGCTGAGAGAAGAGTGAGAACTCTGAAGGAAGCAGCGAGATCTATGCTTGCTGAATCAGATGTACCTCAGAGGTTCTGGGAGGAAGCCATTAGGACTTCCTGCTATACACAAAACCAGTCAGTAATTAATAAACGTTTTGATAAAACCCTTATGAACTGTACTATGGGAGAATTCCCACAGTTTCTTATTTTAAGATATTTGGGTGTAAATGTTTCATCCATAACAATGGAAAGGTTTATTTGACCGCTTTTGATGCTAAAGCAGATGATGGATTCATGTTGGGATACTCATCAGTAAGCAATGCTTACAGAGTATACAACAAAAGAACACAGACTGTTGAAGAATCCCTCCATGTAGTTTTTGATGAGCCTATTGAGAGAAAATCTAATGAACCCATTGATCTTGTTGACAGACTAAAAGCGACTAGTCTTTTGTCTGTAAGTGAAGAAGAAAAAACTTTGGATAGGCGAATGGCTCTGTCTAATCCAGTGGCTGATCCGGTTGAAGTTCAACCTGACGTACAAACTCATGTTCAACAAGAAGTTGAGAGTTTGGACGTCGCGGTGTCACCAATTCAGATGACCAATCCCTTTGGATCCAACTTTAGATGGAACATAAATCATCCACCAGAACTGATAATCGGAAATCCTTTTTCTCCTCGAAGGACAAGACTTCAACTGATGGATGAAATGGCCAACTCTGCATTTATTTCTTAGATTGAACCCAAGAAAATTGGTGAAGCTATAGTTGATCCATATTGGATCAATGCTATGCAGGAGGAGTTAACCCAATTCGAGAGAAATAAAGTGTGGTATCTTACTCCTAGACCAACTGACAAGTCAGTCATAAGAACAAGATGGGTCTTTAGAAACAAACTTAGTGTACATGGTCTAGTCATTAGAAACAAAGCTCGTTTAGTTGCTCAAGGATACAAACAAGAGGAAGGTATTGATTTTAATGATTCTTTTGCACCGGTTGCAAGACTAGAGGCAATTAGAATCTTCTTAGCAAATGCATCATTTAAGAATTTTAAAGTTTTTCAAATGGATGTGAAAAGTGCATTTTTAAATGGGAAATTAAGTGAAGAAGTATACGTTGATCAACCCCTGGATTTGTAGATCATGTTTTGCCAAATCATGTTTATAGGCTTGACAAAGCATTGTATGGTCTGAAACAAGCTCCTAGAGCTTGGTACGACACATTAACCAAATTCTTGTTTGATCATGACTTTGTTGTTGGAACTGTGGATAAAACCTTGTTTAGATTTACTAAAGATTCTCACATTCTACTTGTTCAAATATATGTTGATGACATTATTTTTGGTTCAACTAACCCCAAATTATGTGAGAAGTTTGCTAAGATGATGCAGGACATATTTGAAATGAGCATGATGGGAGAATTGACATTCTTCCTTGGGCTTCAAGTTCGTTAGTTAGAAAATGGAACTCTTAACAACCAGGCCAAATACACCAAAGAACTGCTAAAGAAGTTTGGTTTAGAGAACTGTTCTACAGCAGCTACTCCAATGAGCTCTTCTAGTAAATTGGATAAAGATGAAGGTGGCCAAAGTGTCGATGTAACAACTTATAGAGGACTCATCGGATCAATGCTGTATGTAACTGCTAGCAGGCCAAACATTCAATTTGCTGTAGGTGTTTGTAGCAGATTTCAGGCTGATCCTAAACTCTCTCACTTTACTGTTGCTAAACGTATTCTTAAATACTTAAAGGGAACTCAAAATGTGGGACTGTGGTATCCGAAGAATTCCAGATTCAATTTAACTAGTTTCTCAGATGCAGATTATGCAGGGTGCAAAATTGATAGAAAAAGTACAAGTGGAACTTGCCAGTTCCTTGGAGATCGTCTAATCACATAGTTTAACAAGAAGCAGACGTCGGTCGCCACGTCTACAGCTGAAGCAGAGTATGTTGCAGATGGAAGTTGTTGCTCTCAAGTTCCGTGGATTCAACAACAGCTCAGAGACTATGGGATTGAGGCGGATGAATCTCTAATTTTCTGCGACAACACAAGTGTTATCGCAATCATCTACAATCCAGTTCTGCATTCTCGGACAAAGCATATTGAAATCATGAATCACTTCATCCGAGAACACGTCAATCAGAAGTAGATTGGTCTTGAACATGTTCCTACGGATCAACAAACTGCAGATATCTTCACGAAACCCTACCGAAAGCTAGGTTTTCTCACTTTAGAAACATGTTAGGTCTTGTTGATCTTGATTGATGTGATTACATGCATAAATTATGGAGGAATGTATTTTTCAAAATGCAACTGAACAGACATGAAAGACAGAGGTCTTAATTTGTCCTAAGGATTCAGAGTTTGAGAAACACAGCCACTTAGACGCACGTCTACCTTAGCAGTTTCATCTTCTTCTGAAATCATTGTCTTGGTTATTCTAACCTGCATGGTTAGACGGATACGTCTAATAGACGTTAGACGTTTTTATGTTATGAGCAAAAGGATGCTCACGTCTAACCAGACACGCGTGTCTCACGTGATGTTATTGCATAATTAGACGTATATGTCTAATAGACTAATTTTCAAAAGGAAGTTGAAAATGTGAAAAGGAAAATAAACGTCTAACTACTGGTGTAATTAGACTCTTCATCTTCTAGCTAGTTGGACAGTTGTCCTTTGCTTGTTTCTACTCAAGTTCATTTTCCCGCCGAAAATTAAATCGGTCATTCCTCAAAAGAATTGAAGACACGTGTCTCTCAATATATAAGGAATGACTAATATCTCTGACAACTTTTGCTTGTACACTTAGTATTAAATGTTCGGTTTCATGTTAACATTAAATGCTGCATTTATTGGGAACAAACCTTTGAAGTTCTTGACGGTAGGAGTAATCATTAGTTATTTTTTCTACATTATTAGACCTTGATATTTATTGAATCACCCATTATAAAGATTATAGTTCTCCGAAATCCTTCTCTCTCTCTAGAATTCGAATCGACTAAGAGTTTGTTCATCAAGTCGAAATGTCCATTTTCCGTCCAAAATCGATTCAAGTGGATTTCAAATCCGTATCCACTCTACAATCTCTGGGCATGTATAGAATGTTTGAGTCTCTAAAAGCCTCCGGGCTGAGAAAGTTCCTCTCCCCTCATGAACTCTATCATGAACAGTTAGTTCATGAATTTTTCGAAACCGCTAGTTTTTATCAGGATAAAGTTGTTGTTGGGGTCGTGATGGGCCAAATGATCTGCATCACCGAAGAGTCATTCGGTATGTTCTTCCAGCTTCCAAAAGTAGGTATTGATGAGTTTTCATCCACTCCAGATGACATAATGATTACAATGATGAAAGTCTTTTCTGATTATCCTCAAATGGACTTTCATGGTAAGAAAAACCTCTTGAAGGATGAGTTTGCTCTTCTAAGCGATATCATCTCAAAATCTCTTCTCTCCAAAGAGTCCTCTTACAAGTATTGTACGAAGGTCTTTCAGATAATGGTGGCCATCACCAGGGGTGTTCCTGTTAACTGGACAAGCTTCCTCTTCGGAAATCTTGTCAGAATGGTTGTTGCTCGAAAGACTATTTTTGGTTTTGATGGTCCTCTTAGCTCTCTTATTTGTTTCCTTCTGAATGAACCTGGTAAGAGTTTTCACCTTCCCTCTAAAATCCTGAACAACCAAAAGGTTGTCGATTACGTTCAAAGAGTGAAAACGCTCAAATCCAAGAAAAGGAAAAGAGATATCTCCAACCCTCCTCTAACCGCAGTCTTAGAGACTTCCTAGGTTGAAGAATCATCCTTTCCAGTGAAGTGATAGGAAGAAGAAGAAGAAGAAGAATAGAATATAAATTTCTTTATGATTTTTTTTTTGGATATTTTGATGATGTTTCTGGTGTAAACTCATTTTGGCTACTTTGAACAATGTTTTGTGTGTTTCTTCTTAAAACACTCATTTGTGATTTATCTGATTTTGTTATTTTGAATGTTTTAATTGCATGCAAACAAGGTTTGTTTTATTTATATGATGAATGCATATCTTGGTATATATATATGCAGGTTTTCAATTTCTTTATCAAAAAGGGGAAAATTGTTGGGTCAAATTATTTTGACTAAGTGTTGAAATAATTTAACCACTGGAATTTTGATGATGAAATGAATTATGCGTTTTGATGCAGGTGTATCGAAATCATATTTCATAAGACTTGGTTCTAATGAGGCTCATTAGACCAATTTTAACATTAGATGCATAGAATTAGACGTACAGTCTAATTCAACGGAATTAGACGTGCAGTGTAGTCTAATGAATGCATAGAATTAGACGTGCAGTCTAACTCAACAGAGTTAGACGTGCAGTCTAATGAATGCATAGAAATAGACGTGCAGTCTAACTCAATGGAGTTAGACGTGCAATCTAATGAATGCATAGAATTAGACGTGCAGTCTAACTCAGCGAAGTTAGACGTGCAGTCTAATGAATTCCCGAATTAGACGTGTGGTCTAATAGATCTACGGAATTAGACGTGCAATCTAACTTAGCGGAGTTAGACGTGCAGTCTAATATATTTACAATTAGACGGATAGTCTAATGTAAATGGAATTAGACGGATAGTCTAATATATTCGGAGTTAGACGTGCAGTCTAATATATTTGCGGAATTAGACGTACAGTCTAACTCAGTGGAGTTAGACGTGCAGTCTAATGGATTGTGAAAGTTAGACGTAAGTCTAACTCCTTCAGACAAGTCTGAGGTAGAACCGGAATTAGACGTGCAGTTTAACTCAGTGGAGTTAGACGTGTAGTCTAATGGTTATTGGATAATTAGACGTGTAGTCTAATTAAGTGAAAGTTGGACATAAGTCTAATCCTTCAGACAAGTCTGAGATAGAACCGGAATTAGACGTGCAGTCTAACTCAGTGGAATTAGACGTGCAGTCTAATGGTTAATGGATAATTAGACGTGTAGTCTAATTAAGTGAAAGTTAGACGTATGTTTAACTCCTTCAGACAAGTCTGAGGTAGAACCAGAATTAGACGTGCAGTCTAACTCAGTGGAGTTAGACGTGCAGTCTAATGGTTATTGGATAATTAGACGTGTAGTCTAATTAAGTGAAAGTTAGACGTAAGTCTAACTCCTTCAGATTAGTCTGAAGTGATTGTAATTAGACGTAAGTCTAATTCTATTAGACCAGACAGTCTAATGGACTTTGTTATTAGACGGGGATGTTTGATTTCATTAGACTGATTTTCACAATCCGTCTAACTGAAATACGTCTAATGCTCAGCTTAAGCAGTATGCTTGAAGCTAGCACCCGCCTACCCACGTTCTATAGCTGTACCATACTCCTGCTCCACTTTCTAGTGAAGATTAGTACAACAACTATATGCAACCAACCAATGAATAACACGTAAGAGAATTTTCCTCACATTACTTGTTTTGCAGGTACATCTCTAATGGAATATTCGGCGCACTACCAGTGGTGTACGACCACGGTCCTTGTGCTCAGAACCTGCTATGTACAATGGAGGCTTTCCAATGGAAGAGTTCCACGTATCATTCTAAAGATTCGACCGTTAGCTCCTGCTCACTATTTAACAAATCTCAAGGACAACGGACAATCTGCCTCACGAACTACCAGATTTTACAAAGAGATTATCTACAATTCTGCTTGCTATTCAAGAGAGAGAATTCAAGCCTTTGAATATTCATACTGTGAAGATGCTTTCTGATTGTACTGTGTGTGAATTAAGAGAGATCTAGAATCAAAAACACCTTTAGCTGAGTGGTATTCTTCACATTATATATTGAACAGAGTGTGTTCTGTTCAATAGTGATCTAAGTGTGTGTAAACTGTATTTGATTCGAATCATATTATAGTGAATCCTTCCGGTGGTTGGAAGAAGGGGTGACGTAGGAGAGTTTCTCCGAACATCCATAAACAAACTGTTGTGTTCTTTCATTTCTGTCATCTTTTCATCTTTCATCTTGAGCTTCAAACCCAAGTAAACAAATTTCGCCTTGAATCTGTTTCAAGTGTATACAAGTGTTTGCGTAGAACAGAAAGTGAATTAAATCCCTAACAGAATTTCTTTCAAACCATTTTTTCATAAGCCTTCATCCATAGTCAGACCCCCGTCTCTATCGATAAAGCTGATTCTATCATATTTTCTATTCGCTTTTTTATTTTTGGACGTGAAATGATCTGTTCACAATGTGTATGTTTATTATATATTCGAATGTCCCATCTTTAAAGATGATCTGTGGGATCCGAAATTGGTTGGTCTAATTCTTTACCTATCCATTCAAGTGTTCCACCCATGGAGGGGACAAATCGAAAGACTTGAATGGTAGACGCAACCCGTGCACTTATTTTAGAAAAGTTTTTTTTTACAAAAGTTATTTTATAGAACCCTTTAGCTTACCTTCCTCTCGAATCTCACAAAAAGTAGATAAGAAGACTATCCATATAAGATGTTGTAATATCTTTTGAGATGATAAACCAAAGTGGTGTTCTATATCATAAACTTTTTGTATTGGCCCTCATAGATTTTAAATTAGTAAATGTGGAAGCGTAATAAGATAATTAAGTTTAAGAGTCATCATTTTAGTTTACTTCACAAAGAAACTAAAGGGAAAAAATTAGAGTATTCACAAATTAAGTGTCTGGTGCTTAATTGTGTATTAGAAAATGGTCCTAGCGCTAAGTCCTATGCATCTATCCTAAAGGATAATCTCTACTCGAACGTAATTGACCAGTTGTTTGTGAATGTATATTTCACGTTCCATTATGAGTTCAAAATTCTTTTTCTTATGTATATACTAATATTGTGTCTAATATAAGAGATTAACCATATTCTTTGTTTAAAGATGATTTTAAGCTTCATTTAGATTTAGACAAATGTTGATATTAGTCCATTCAAAATTCTCTAAGTTTCGTTATCATGTCTTGAGTCTAATTGGAGGAATAAATATATTCTTAGTTTAAGGATGACTTTAAACTTTCGATAGGTTTTCCATTCACAATAAAAGATATAATGAAACTCTTAATGATCCCCGGGCACATGTCAACATCAATGTGAATCTACTAATTTTCATATTTCTTAAGAGTTTGCTTACTGAGTTTAAATTGTAAATCCTTGTAAGAAAGGAGTTTACGAGTATCAGAGGATGTGGATTAAGGATTCAAAAGGGAATTGGAGCCCTATTTATGACCCAACCAAAATCATTTTTTTTCATAAGTGTTGAATTTTTTTTGGAAATCTTTACACGTGTCGACCATATTTTTAGGACCACTCGACACTCGAGTTTGGAATTTTCGGAACTATGGAACTCTCGATATGACACTACTAAAATGAGTGTTTTTCAAAAGTACTCCAAAAATTCTGAAATATTTTATGAAGGTCATAAATAATTTTGAGACTCAATATACAAATATTTGTAATTTTCTGAGTTGTAGAACTCAAGATATTATTTTCTTAACGAGTTTTAAAAGTAGTTGAAAAATATTATTCTTGTAGAAAATAATATTTTTTGACCATCCATTAGTTTTTAGAAGCTTGGGTCAAAATTGGATGTTGAAAAAGTCCAGAAGTCCAATTGCACATATATAGAATGTTTGGGGGGCAATTTAATTATGAATTAATTAAATAATTCATAAATAAAATCCATGTAATTTTAAAAGAACTGAAATTACCAAAGTGAATGCACCTCAGAACTTTAGGAATTCAATACGGACAAAAGCTGAAAAGAGTCTTGACGGAGTTTGTCACCTTATACGCATCTTCTTCCGATCTCAACAAGTTCCAATACACGTACGGTAGAAAGATGCGCCTGACATCACCTGCTCGGTGTTCACCTGGAGAACTTGTCGCATAACGCACATCCAGATGTAGGCAAAATCTGACAATGAAGAACATAAACTGTTTTATTTTCTGATCTACCTTGCCTCACCGTTGCTTAGGGCTTAGGAATCTGCCGATTCAAGAGCTCGCCTAGATACTAAACGCATTCTATGGAGGTTTCAGCTCACAGGAAAAGGAAAAAGTGATATTGGAAAGAATTCCCCTACATATCAGAAATACAATCGATATCCACTATTCGGGATTCTCTTCTTCGTCTATACTCTTCTTCTTTAGAGTTCGCCATTACCTTCCTTGTCTATAAGAGATTTGGATAAGTCTTTAATAAGACCTAAAGATACTTTGGAGCTCACTTGAAGAAATGTTCAACAATTCTTCTCCCACAACCAAAATTTGAAGAATCTAGTGACATTTAAAGATTAGGGATCGATAATAATCTTGACCTAGCCTCTTCCTAAGCTAGACTAAATCTATCCTAAAGACTCTAGAAACTAGATTGTACCAAACAATTCAATTATCAAACAATCAATACATAAATTGATAATTTAAATAAATTAATGTACTATGAATTGAAATTGGATCAACATCGATGTATATAATCGATTATTGGAATGTGTCACACTGTACAAGTATTAGAGAAGCCTACCTAAACAAGCGGAAGAGCATGAAGAACGACTACATAAATGGACTTGAGAGAGAAGATGATCTCTAGTCGGAATCTCCTTAAGAGTGTTCTTGAATTGGTTAGATTAACTCTAAGATCTTATTCTCTCAAGTATGTAGTGGAATTTTAGGAAATGGTTAATCGTGCGTTCAATTTGAGAAAGAAAATATTTAAATACCCTTAGGTAAGGGCATTCTTGGAATGTTTTAATTCAAGAATCGATAACTCATTAAAAGAGTTAAACTGACCTATTTCTCCACTCAACCTAGTCTTTGCTAAGTTCTACCTTGTAGGATCATGTTACACCTTAAGCCTTAAATCAAGCCAAATGGTCAAATGTATGCGAAGTTTACATTTTTAAAGTCAAGAATTTTCTTGTCTTGGCTTTTATCTGTTTCGTTCAAATAATGATTTCAAATGGCTATAACTTTTGATTCAAATCACCATTAAGGCTGAGTCAGGTGGCACTGAAAATGTATTAAGGTTGGTTAAATGTTTCATTTTGCCCAAGAAGTCCAAGACATTCCACAGATCAATGAAATCCACAATGGAATATCATTGGTCTTAAAATGAACAACCTGGCGTACAAAAGACCTAACATGGGTTGTAGCTCGAGCCATGAGTTATATTTGTTATAAATATAAATCTAACTCGAAGATCTTTCCAATGGTAGCTAACTTGCACTAAATGGTCGAGTGAATCAAAAGATATAAATTTTCAAAGTCACACTTAACTTCAGTTCACCTTAAAATTGAAGTTGATGCACTTGCACTTGCACTTGCATTAAATGGAGACTCGAGACTAGTGCTATTTGAACGGGCTATGTCTTAGCTTTCCCACCGTAGGTATCAATTCAATTTTAAGGCCATGTGGCTCAAGGTATGAATTTATAACCATAAGCATGTCCGGATTGATCATATTTTAGTTGCATTGTCTTGCACCACTAATTTCATAGGGGTTAAGAGCTTCGACTAAAATTAAAATTCAAAATGGTCCTCGTAGAGAACTCTTCAAGATTTCCAAAATACCCAAGATCATTGAATACCATCGAGTGTGGCGATGTGGGTGAAATTCTGAAGTTGAAGGATATTGTTGGTCTTCCTTCAGCAATACAATGCCAAAATAGGGCGCTTTGGGCATTTTTTCAAATAACGTGCACCTGGAGTTATTATGACGTCATCTTGTCATTTGAAAGAAACCTGGATGCGTGGGAGCTCAATGTGTTGACTTTCGTGTACATAATCTCTACCCGACCGGTTTGACTCGATTTTAACTCTTTTGCCCTTTTGAATGCCTTCTATAACAAAATTGTGAACAACAATATTATAATCAAAATTTATAATTTTTCGAATCGGTTAACCTGAACGTATCAAATCTCTCTAATTCTGACCTTTTTTTATGAAAAACAAGCCTAAAATAAGTGTTATGTACATTTTTCCAATATTAATGTTATATTCAAAATTCATAATTTTCCAAACTGGTCAATCTGAAGATGTTGGATCATCTAAAGTGTTAGTATCTTTGAAATTTGACATTTAGACCGCTCTTGGGTCATTCTAAGCAATTTATAAAAACTGTTCCTAATTTTTGTTCTTCATGTCCAATAATCAAGTATGATCATCAAACTAGACTGGATAAATTTATTTTAATTATGGACTGTAAAAATGAGTTGTCTACAAAATACCCCTCTTAGGTAGAGTTTTGAGAAAATGATTATCGCTTTGGTAAACGTATGTACAAGATGGATCAAATATGCATCAATGTTTTAAACCCAAAATATAAAATATTATATTAGAGAATACAAGAGATAACTTATAGTCATGCATTTTCCATTCACATGTAGATAATCCATGAACATCCACAAGGCGATGTTTTTTCGACAATTCTACTTGATGTATTGATTTAAGGGATAACTTGAGAATAGTAATTCATATAAAGAAATTAATAATAAACCAACAACCATGAGTTGTGATACATCTTGTGTTTCGTCGTTTTTCTGGTCGTAACAACCTATGAATTAAATTGATGATAGAGGTGAATGTCGGGTCATGCTGACCGGGATTCACGTTGGGGATGAGAAGTTGATCTTGTCTATCAAGGATTTAATTATTCCAAATAATGAAAACCTACACTATTTCTCTTTAGGAATTTCGAGTTTCTCTTATCTACAAGATGATGAGACACTTCCGAGGATAATGAGTTCTCATATCAAAGAGATGATGAGGAATTGATGGAAAATATTGATTCCTCAAAAGAACTATTGGGATACAATGAGTTCTCATATTGATGCGATGATGAGAAACTGTTGGGAAACACTAAGTTCTTATATCGGTGCAATGATGAGGAACTATTGGTAAAATATTTAGTTCTCATATCGACATGATGACGAGAAACTAATGGGAATACATTAAATTCTCCTATCGATGCAATGATGAGAAACTACTAGAAAAACATTGATTTCTCATATTAATGCAATGATGAGGAAGTGTTGGAAAAATACTAAGTTCTCATATCGATAAGATGATGATGAACTATTGGGAAAACATTGAGTTCTTATATCGATGCAATGTTAAAAATTGTTAGAAATATATTTGGTTCTTATATCGATGCGTTGACGAGGAACTGCTGAGAAAATACTAAGTTCTCATATCGATGCGATGATGAGGAATTGTTGAGAAAATATTGAGTTCTCATATCGATGCAATGATGAGGAAATGATGAGTAAACACTAAGTTCTCCTATCGATGCAATGATAAGAAACTTCTAGAAAAATATTATGTTCTCATATCGATGCGATGATGAGAAACTGCTAGAAAAATATTAAGTTCTCATATCGATGAGATGATAAAAAAAACTTTAATAAAAACACTAAGTTGTGATGCATATTGTGTTTCGTCAATTACTTGGTCGTGATGCATCTTGTGAAAGTCATGTAATGCGGACCGGGATTCACACTAGGGATGAGAAGTTGATATTGTCTATCGAGATTTCAATTATTCCAAAATAGTGAAATCCTATCAATGACCACATTGTTTTCCTTTAGAATTTCTAACTCTTTATATCTACAAGATAATGAGACACTACCGAGGACACTAAGTTCTCATATCAAAGAGATGATGAAGAACTAGTGGAAAATACTGAGTTCTAATATTAATGCGACGATGAGGAACTGTTGGGACACACTGAGTTCTCATATCGATGTGACAATGAGGAAATGTTGGGAAACACTAAGTTTTCATATCAGTGCGACGATGAGAAACTATTGGGAAACACTAAGTTCTCGTATTGGTGTGATGATAAGGAAATATTGGGAAAACATTGAGTTATCATATCAACGCGATGATGAGAACTTTTTAGAAAAACACAGAGTTCTCCTATCGACATGATGATGAGAATTTGTTAGAAAAATACTGAGTTCTCATATTGATGCGATGATGAGGAACTACTGGAAAAAACACTAAGTTCTCATATCGATGCGCTAATGAGGAACTTTTAGGAAAATATCGAGTTCTTCCATCGATGCAATGATGAGAAACTACTAAAAAACCCAATTTTTTGATGCATCTTGTGTTTCGTTGATTACCTAGTCGTGGAAACCAATGAATTGTATCGACAATAGAGGTGAAATTGGGTAATGATGACCGGGATTCACACTAGAGATGAGAAGTTAATCTTGGATAACGAGGTTTCAATTATTCTAAAATAATGAAAGCCTACCAATGACCACACTATTTTGTTGTAGGAATACCGACTCCTAATATCTACAAGTTTATGAGACACTATCGAGGATATTGAGTTCTCATATTAGAGAGGTGATGATGAACTGATGGAAAACACTAAGTCCTCGTATCGATGCGATGATGAGAAACTGTTGGGACACACTAAGTTCTCATATCGATGGGACGGAGATAAACTACCTGGAAACACTAATTTCTCATATCAGTGCGATGAGGAAAAACTATTAGGAAACAATGAGTTCTAATATCGGTGTGATGATGAGGAACTGTTGGCAGAATACCGAGTTCTCATATCGACGCGTTGATGAAGAACTTCTAGGGAAACACTAAGGTCTCGTTTGATCTTTGTTTATTAGGATAAAACTTAGTTTTTATCCTAAAACTCAATAATCACATCACTAATCTAATCAATTATTTTATTAATTAAAATACCAAAATTACCCTCAACTTAAATATTTTATTTTATATTAATAAAAATTATATATAATATTTATTTTATAACATTATACAATTTACTCTCATATACATTAAATTAATAAATTATTTTATTTTAAAAAAGTATTTTAATTATATTAAAGTAAAATAAATTCACAATATAAATAAAACAATAACCTACTATATTATCTAATATTAAATTTAAATTTTAAATATTAAATATTTCAAATAAATAAATAATTATACTAGAAAATTAAGTTGAATATATTTAAATAAAAATTATTAATTAATTTATAAATATATCTCATCTAAATTAAATATATGTGAAGAAATTTATTAAATTTTTTTGGTATAAACTAACTCTAAACAATTATTTTATGTAAATATTTTAATATTAACGCTTGTTTAATTTTTGGGTATGGGATAAAATCATGATTTTATCCTTTAAACTCCCTAATACATTATTTTATCAATTAAAATACCAAAATTACACTCTACTTAAATATTTTATTTTATATAAATAAAAGTTAAAATTACGCTTAATATATATAATATTTATTATATTACATTCACAAATTTATTTTAATATAAATTAAAAAGTGAAATTATTTAATTTTAAAATTATATTAATTACAATAAATAAAATTTAAAACACAATATAAATACAAATATAACATACCATATTCTCTAATATAACATTTAAATTTTAAATATTTCAAATAAATAAATAATTATATCAGAAAATAAAATTGAATATATTTGAATAAAAATATTACTTAATTTATAAATATATTTCATTTAAATTAGTTTATAAATTCAAAAATGTTGTAAACTATTGAGACTGAAAAGAAATCAAGGAAGTGACTGTGAAGAAAGCGAATGGCACAAAGTTTAAGTCAAAGATTTTAAAATGCGGATTCGGCTCAACAGTTAAATATTTGGCGGGAGAGAAACATGAGGGCATTCTCGAGGAATCGAAGAAGTCTGGAGCAGACCTATGATGATATTGTAACTAACTGTAGCGCAAACAATCCAGACGTGGAGAATAGCCCCGAAAACGAACAACAGAATTAGAATCTCTTCGGGAATTGGAAGGTATCATGTAAAGAAGTCACCAAAGACGTTGTTTTTTAGCGAGATATACACAATTTAAATTTATTTGTAATTTCGTTGATTGTTTGTAATTCATTAGTTTTTAGACCGTAACGAACTTAACTTTCCTAGGCTTTTCTAGGAAAATACATAAATTCATTTGGTTTTTTTCCCATTTTTGGAATTTTTAATGAAATGACTTTAAGTCGTGTTTTAAGAAAAAAAATATTAACCTTTGTTTAGATTTATAATATTTATTTTGTTATATTTTAAAATTTATTTTAATTTAAATTAAATTATTTCATTTAAATTAATTATTATTCATTATGAATAATACATTTAGAGGTATATGTGGTAATAAAATTTTACAAATTGGTTTTTTCCTATTTACGTCAAATAAGGATTATTTTAAAAAATCCCACATAAATTCTAAATAACTCATTTCTCAAACGAGGCATAAGTTCTCAAATCGATGTGATGATGAGAAACTACTAGAAAAACAATAAGTTTTCATATAGATGCGATGATGAGGAACTGCTAGGAAAATACTTAGTTCTCAGATCGATGCGATGATGAGGAATTGCTGAGAAAACATTGAATTCTCCTATCGATATAATGCTGAGAAATCGCTAGAAAAACAATAAGTTCTCATATCAATGAGATAATGAGGAACTGTTGGGAATATACTAAGTGCTTAATTCGATGCGTTGATGATGAATTGTTGTAAAAATACTGAGTTCTTATATCGATGAGATGATGATGAACTATTGGTCGACTTTTTGATCCCACTATTGGAATCAACACATAAGCCTAACTCATGAACAAAAAATATTATAAACACATTATCCTTCAAGAACACACAATCTAGTGTTGTGTTCTAAAATTTCACTTTAGGTATCAACATAGACTTGACATTGTTTAAAAGAATCAAAAGATTAATCTAACATGCAAAGGATATAATTTCATGCAATCATAACCTGCCTAATCGAACTAAATGCATTTAGATAGCAATAACATGTCTCTTTGTGACCTCTTGAAAGACTATCTTTAAGAGATAAGTTTTAGATCCTAACGAATATCCATCATTATATTATAGACGATATAAAGATGAATCTAGCACGCAAAGGTTGCAGATCCATGGAATCATAACATAGCTAATCGAACCAAGTGAATCTAGAGAGAAACAACACGTCTCTTTTTGACCTCTCGAAAGAGGGTCTCTAAGAGATAAGTTTCAGATCCTAGTGAAGATCTTTCATTGTCTTATAAAAGACATAAAGATGAATACAGCATGTAAATACATTAGATTCATACAATTATGACCTGATAATGTGAATCAGATGCATCAAAAGAGAGATATATATCTTTTTGTATCATTGTGACATTTTAAAAGATGGTTTCTAAGAGTTACTAGTGTTCAAGAACCGGTTTTATACTACAAGGATTACAAAAAGAATGATTTTGTATGGATGCGTTACATGTCAAAGGATGATTATAAAGAAGTGCTTAATCTGAACTAGGGAAATCAATAAAAACGTTACTTTGAAAAAATCTCTCAAAATAATTTGAATATTTCTTAGGTTTGTTATCCAGACATCTGGTATGAACTAGGGAAAATATGGGCATGACACTAGTGGTCTTCTAAGTCATGCTTTGAAACAAAAGTACCAGTATGAACTCGTGTGTTTTTATTTGATGCATGAATGCATTTTTAGCTCAAGGACCTAAAATTGAAATACATTTGTTAGCTAAAACTCATAATAATGAATACATGTTCTAAAATTTAAGACTCCTAATATGAACTGAAGTAGTTGAAGATTTTCATTATGCAAGATGTTTTATCAGCTCTAGGCTAAGTGAATGCAAGTTAAAAAATATTTTTGGTAAAAACTAAGGTATTTTACTTTCTTGTACTCGTGATGTGTGCTCTTCTCTTTTTTCCTTTAGAGAGAAATGTTTTTAAACTCTAAACTTGAGCGAGCTTATACTCGGGATACGCCTAGATAAATTGTCCAGTGGTGATTTCAAAATCTTAACCAATATGAGTCTTTTTTTTAAACAACTAGGGTGTATCTAGGTGAATCGACACACCTGGTGAGATTTCCAGTGGTGATTTCAAAATCTCAACATTCATAGAAGTATTTATTGTCGTCTTTTTTGTTATCTTTTTTAGTTGAAGTATCATCGTTATGTCTTACAAATCAACATACCTAGCGAGATTGCACATTCATGTTTTCACTGCATCAACCTTGTAATGAACACTTTGCTCATTAATTATTTTTACTTAGTTGCTTAAAGTTTCAAGACAATCCCTCTATTTATCACTCATTATTTTCTTTTTTTTTCTTTTCTAGAAGTCAGACAATTTCTCTAATCTTCTCAGTTTTGAGACTAAGATTCTAATGTTGGCGATCTTCATAAAGTCTAAAATATTTTTAACAATTCACAAGAAAATAGAAGGAACTAAAGAAGGTAATCCTTCGTATAAATTTTAAGGGGGTTTTCAAACTCACTTTACACAATATTTAGTCTTAAAGTTTATTCACTTCATCGTATTCTTGATGATTTCCAATGGGATAGATCTCAATCTTCTTTCACTTAAGAATGACAAAATTTTCGCAAATTTGTGACCGAACCTATTTGATAAGATGTCTACCTATCCTCGTAGAAGAGGAATCAGGTTCAAAGGTACTTTAGTTTTTTTTCGAAACCAAAAGCAATGGTTTTGAAAATCTAAACCTTAACATGTTGCTGAAGGGTTTTGATCAAGGTTCAAAATAATGACAACTAGTAAAACTAGGGTTTTGAATGATACAATTGATATGATTTTATGATCAAATTAATGATGCATGTGATGCAAATCATATTTATGCATTTTTTCATTAAAAAATGTCCTTAGTATGATTTAGGATTTTGGGCTTTTGTTCCTAAGAAGGAAGCGTTTGAGTCCGGAAGGACTGAACTTAGTGAGAGGTTGCCTACATATCCCTACAAATAGGGAATTAGGTCTAAAAGTAGTTCGAATTAGGATCGAGAACTACAATAAAAATAAGGGTTACCTTAGCATTTAATGCTGAAGGATTTCAAAGAGATTTCGAGACTTCCACCTTAGCCATGTTGAAAGGTTTTGTAAGAAAATTTTGCATTATCACTAGCTAGAAGTTATTATTCATGCGATGATATGTAATACACTCTTGATCGTGTGAGTGATACATTTGATGCAAATCATATTTATTCATTTTTCTTTGAATAATGTCCTATTGTGAACTAGAGCTCTATGATATTGTTTTCGAGGAAGGAAGAGATTAAGATGAAACAAAGCTACTGGGAGTTTGCCTACATATCCCTATGAATAGGGAATCACATGCAATATAAGGATATCTTAGCGTTTGGAGCTAAAGGATTTCAAAGATTTTAAGGCCTCCACCTTAGCAATGTTGAAAGTTTTGGACAGTTCAAAAGAGAATGATACCTTAGCGTTTGGAGCTGAAGGACTTCAAAGATTTTGAGGCCTCCACCTTAGCTATATTCAAGGTTTTGGACAGTTCAAAAGAGGAGGATTCCTTAGCGTTCAGAGCAGAAGGATTTCAAAGATTTTGAGGCTTTCATCTTAGGAATATTGAATTTTTTGGATAGTTCAAAAGAGGAGGATACCTTAACGTTCGGAGCTAAAGAATTTCAAAGATTTTGAGGCTTCTACCTTAGCAATATTAAAAGTTTTGGACAATTTATTAGAGGAGAATACCTTAGCGTTAAGAGTTAAAGTATTCCAAAGAAATTAGTTTTATATATGAATTTAAGACATATCCTTAATATACATCTTTATTATTAAATTCATCCATAAAATAGTAAATCATGTTATATTATACACTTATCATAAATATTTAAAGAAACTTAAAATTTATATTTTAATAGATCTCTAATTGTATTTAATCTTATCATAAACAATCAATACATTAATATATATATATATAGGGATGTAAATGAACCGAGCTACTCGCGAACTATTCGAATCTCGGTTCGACGAAAAGCTCGTTCGAGCTCGTTCGTTAGTCTTAACGAGCCGAGCTCAAGCTCGTTTAAAAGCTCGAAAATTTAAACGAGCCGAGCTTGAACTTCTCGATATTCGGCTCGTAAGCTCACGAACATGTTCGTTTATAGGCTCGCTTATAAGCTCGCGAACAAGTTCGTTTATAGGCTCACGAACATGTTCGATTATAATATTGTTTAAATATAATTGGTAAATTATTAAAAAAATTAGTAATATATAAATATATATTATAATAATTAATATTATTACATGATTATATTTATATTAATATAATAATAACCTATAAAGCTATAATTAAATTTAGGGTTAATAAATAGAGCTTTCTAAACAAGCTTTCTAAACGAGCTTTAAACGAGCTCTTAACGAGCTTTCTAAACGAGCTTTAAACGAGTCGAGCACGAGCGGCTCGTGAGCTCAAATAAATCCATACGAGCCGAGCTCGAGTTCGATTGTGAAAGCTCGAAACGAGCCTGAGCCGAGCTCCAGCCCTAATATATACTAGACGAGCTGAGCTCGAGCATGATACTGTTCGGTTCGGCTCGGTTCATTTACATCCCTATATATATCTAAATGTTTGAAATTAATTTTAACACAAATTCTATTGAGCATAAGTGGACATGCAATAATTTAAAAACATTAGTGGTATAAAATAGTTTTATCTTTGACATTTATTAGCTTAATGTTTGTTATTTTGGAAGGGTTTTACATATTTCTATAATTGATAGTTCCTACAAAGTATCCACTATAAATAAGATATTCTTCGACTTAATAAAAAAATTCACATTTTTTTTAAATAAGTTTTTTATATATAACTATCTTAATTTGAAAAGTTAAAACAAAGATATTATAAATAATAATTTAATAAAAATTGAAATAATAGTTTTAGTTAAGTTATTCCTCTTGTACGTACTCAGTTTATTTGCTTCAATTTATTTAACTTATTCTCATATACGTTGATAGGATTAGTTTATATGCTCTGTTTTGTTTTTTAAATCTAAATAAACCCCACACAATCTTTGGTGTATTTGTGTATACGTCAAATAGGAGGTAGAGATAAAATTGTGTTTAAACATAAAATTTGTTTAATTATAATTTTAGGCAAACGTTAAAATTTGTTTATAATTTGTTTAAAATTTGATTAATTATTTGCATTCACTTATTATGCAAAACTAATAGGCAAACGTTACACATCTCAACTAAATGACAAATCAAACACGCTCTTTTATTTATTTAAATCTAAATAAACTCTGCACAATCTTTGGTGTATCTTTGGTGTATTTGTGTATACGGTACAGATAAAATTGTGTTTAAACATAAAATGTTTAATTATAATTTTGCCACAAAATTATTGTTGCAGACTATTACGCAAACGTTACACCTCAACTAAATGACAATCAAACACGCCCTTTTGTTTTTTAAATCTAAATAAACCCCACACAATCTTTGATTTATTTGTATATACGTCATAATAGAAGGTAATGATAAAATTGTGTTTAAACATAAAATTTGTTTAATTATAATTTTGCATTCACTTATTACGCAAAACTATTGTTGCAGACTATTACGCAAAGTTACACACCTCAACTAAATGACAAATCAAACACGCCCTTTTGTTTTTTAAATCTAAATAAACCCCACACAATCTTTGATGTATTTGTGTGGCATTTTTCTTTATAAATGAGAGTGTGGATCTGTGTGTGTGTGTGAGAGAGAGGAAGGAAAAAGAGGGTTGACTTGGAGATGGCTTGACGTCAAAGTCGTTACATCATCATATTTACATACACATAGTTCATCTAGTATAATCCACATTGCTTCGTGGCTGCTTCCTCTACGATTCAGAGAAGCTTCTTCTCTCCTTCCATATTTCTATTTCTATTTATTTTTATTTTTCATAACCATCTCTTCGTCCCCATATATACTGCATCTCAATCACGCATTTTCCCAAACAATTACAAACCCTCTCTCCTACAAATGGCAGCTAAACGTTATTTCCCAGAATCTGGAATCGACATGGACCACCAAACTGCAAAACGAACAAAATCTAAGCCTTCCTTTGCCTCGTATGTAGTACTACTAGCTACAATTATTATGTTTCAGAATCATAACCAATTCTCAATTATTATTTTCTGACATTTTTTTATTTATTTTTCTATCAGCGTTATTAGCGAAGTCCTTATGGTCAACTTCATGCAGAATTTCTGCTCTACCATGGAACCCATGATTAGAAAAGTGGTATAATTACTCATGATCAATTTCTTCTTAAATTTTATGTTAATTGTTTTGTTAATGTTTTTATCGATCGATCATCTCAGGTTAAGGAGGAAGTTGAACGTGGATTAAAGATAGGTGGAAAGTCCTTAATCCGGTCATCTTCTATAAGAGTTCAAGCACTTGAACAATCAAACTTTCGGTTAGTTTTTAGGAGCAAACTATCCCTTCCGATATTCACGGGGACAAAAATATCGGACATGGAGAGCAATCCTCTTCAAATTTACCTCGTGGATTCAAATAATGATCATATGATGTACACAAATCCGTTGAAGGTGGAAATTGTTGTACTCGATGGAGATTTTCCGAAAGACGGTAGCGATACATGGACTAGCGATGAATTTAACCGAAATATAGTTAAGGAGAGGGCCGGGAGAAGGCCGTTATTGACTGGTGACTTGAGTTTGACGATGAGGGATGGATATGCAGTTGTTGGACAAATTGAATTTACGGATAATTCAAGCTGGATTCGTAGTAGAAAGTTTCGACTTGGAGCTCGGGTGGTTCAAGGCAGCGAGAAAGGAACTAGGGTTTGTGAAGCAATTACAGAATCGTTTGTTGTTAGAGATCATCGCGGAGAATGTAAGTCCATCTTTCTCAAACTGCTTTTTTTTTATATAAATAAATTAATACGTAATCACATATGAGAAAAAGTAATCTAGTAAAAACTTATAATAGAGTAGCAAAGTAATTAAACATGGTTATGAATTGCACCTTATCATTTCAATTTGTTGGATTTATCTTAGAACCATATTTACTTAATTATTCATCAAGTAAATTAGACTACATAATACTTTTGGTCTCACTTTGAACGCTTATATGATGTCCTTTTATGTTCTATAAAATAATTTGTATCTTTGAATAATTCAAGTAAATTTATCTTTTGCTTATTGCTAGCCAATTCTTATCATAAACTCATTGACTTACATGAAAACCCTATTATAATAAAGTGTAGTGCAACCAATTAATATACATAATTTTATAATGGTCATAAATTGAATTAGCAGTTAGTAAGTATAATAACTAAACATGTTATATCAGCAGCATGCACTTTATAGATTCAGTTAGTTTTTTAATTGATGGTTAGTGAGATAATGCCATTTTAGGAATATAAACATTTCTTTATTATTTTATTAAAGTTAATCAAATTGTCATGAACTCATGATGATACACTTGTTATATTTAAATGTCACATATAATAATATAAATATGTAGTATAGTTAACTACTTAAAAATTATTAGTAGTAAATAATAATAATTAATTTCATTATAAACAATGTTTATTTATGTTATAATATTTTAACTACTATTAGTTTTAATATAATAACAGTAATTATTAGAGTCGGTCATTAAAACATTTTGTTTTCAAATTCTATTTAAGTTTTCTAATTTTTATCTAAAACAATCATGACTTTAATATAGGAAGACCAAAACGACTCAAAACCGCGTCCGTGACTGTAATTTGAATGTGTATGATGTTAACAGCCAACTCATTGACTTAGTTTTGGCCTCCCTCCCCAAAAAAAATATCATTTTTAATACTGCATATATAGTATTATAAACTAAAAATATTAAAATTCAATTTCTATTTTGATAAATTAATTTAACAGTATACAAGAAACACCACCCACCAATGCTAGAAGACGAGGTATGGCGGCTAGAGAAGATCGGAAAAGACGGAGCTTTCCACAAGAAACTAAATACCAGCGGAATCAATACAGTTCAAGATTTCCTTCAGTTATCAGTTGTCGATCCAACCAAACTCAGAAAGGTATATATATATATAACATTATTATTATTATTGTAGAGACTTATAACTCAATAACTAATGTTCTTAAATTTGAGTCAAAATGAATAACATTATTATTATTTTTTTGGAAACAGATATTAGGGGTAGGAATGTCAGATAGGATGTGGGAAGTGACTCTCAGACATGCAAAAACGTGCGAGATGGGCAGCAAGTTATACATATTCAAGGGCCCAAATTACTCCCTTTTGTTGGATCCTGTGTGTCATTTGGTCAAAGCTATGGTGAATGGACAGTCATACCCCTGCACCAAGGACTTGGTCAACATGAATAGGGTAAATAAATTTCTTATTATTTTACTATTATAAAAATCATCACTAAATTAAACATACAGAAAAACTCCACACCATTCACCAATTTATTTAATTTTTATAAAAAAAAAAATTACATATGAGAATACTCTAACTCATACTCTTGATAACATCACCACTTAATTATGAGTATACAATACAAAATAAATATATATATGTGCTTGTGATAATAAAATGTGGTGGGTTTTGTTTTATAGGGATTTGCTGAAAATTTGGTGAAAGAAGCATATCAAAACTGGAAGTTATTGGAGGAAATTGATGGACACTTGAACACAACCCCACTTCTTACCCAAGGTAATTACAAGTTTCTTTTAAATGCAAAAAACAAACAAAATTATAAGATATTTATGTCCTATCAAAATTATATATGAAATGAGACAAAATGATTTTGTTCTAGGTTTAATCATCCGAATTGCTCTTATTTTTATAGGTGAGCAAATGGAAGAGTATCCCAATCAAAGTATGGAAAGGTCAAACTACCAATCCCAGCCGGCGGAAGTAAATGATTCTATGTCAGCAGGAAACACCAACTTTGTGAGCTCTGAATGGCTGGTTTCTTCGCAGTATTACCAAAACAACACACCTGAAAATGCCATTGGTTACCAATTCCTAGAGTCTTCATCTGATGAAGATCCAACACCTGCTAGGTGTTTCTTCTACGAGGGTCAACCGATGGAGCGTGCCTAAGCTCGTGTGGATTTGTGCATATTTGATATTTATAAATATATATGTATGTAAGTGTAACAATCTGTATGTAAGCTTGGGGATATAGAGAAAGACAAAAACAACCTTGTCTCCAATAAGTGAAGTGATTGAGTAGCTTATTCTTAAATATTCCTTGTACTATTTCTGTTTTTAACAGTAGTGCATGCACAATGTAGTAGACCTAGAGAGGTTTCAGATTTTGTGAAAATTGCACTTTAGTGTCAATCAATAAATAGGTTGTTTTCTTATCAAACTTTTTCTTGTTTATTCAATGCTCTGTGAAAAAATGGTTTCATAATTCAATTCCTAACTCATCAGATTAATTTAAGATCAAATCATAGACCTGCCATCAAGTTAAGAATCAAATACATGTTTGGTTTCAAAGCAGAAAAGTAAATCTGGAATTTCAAATTTATTTCAATGCCCACAAGATAAGAATCGTTGGTTCATCAATTGATTCTCTAATCAATTGCATTGAATTGACATCCAATTTATGACCAAATGAATCTATAAACAATTTTTGAAACAACAACAATCAATTCTTAAAAACACCTTGGAAGTTTCTCAATTCTTGATGCATTTTGATGTTTGATTTGACCATGATTTGGTGAATCAAACCACCTCCAAGTTTTTAGACTTCATTTCATTCAACTGACTAGCTCTTAGATCATTTTCAACTAGAGAAAACAACCCTTGAATTAATTGAACCAAAACAGTAAGCTGGAATCAAGCCCAGTTTTGGAAACAATGTGGTTCGAGTCTCATGGTCACTTCAGATTAAAAAAAGTTCAAACACAAAATTTACTTGCAACAGATGTTCCTAGAGCTTTGCTTTAAATTCAAAATTCCAGTTCTGAACCATTTGAACAATTCTCACACTTTGCATTTTCATATAAAATCAAGCTTCAATTCATTTGTACAATTGAATTCACATATTTCTAGATAACAAATTGAACTAATTTGATATAGGCCAAGTCTCTTCATTGATACTCTAGACAGTGGCCAGTAACTCTCAATTCAAACCAAAATGTCTTTGTTCATTAAATCTCCACAAACCAAATGCCTACTGTTTTAGTTCAAAATAATGCAATTATGCAAATGTAGGCTAACTTGAGTTGGAATAGGCTTACTTTATAAGCATGAATCAAATGACTTCAGCTTAATCAAACACTTCTAACCATTGAAACCAAAACCTCAACACAGTTTTTCTATCTTATAACTGTAAATCAATCTGTCTAAATGGATTCATCAACCTAATTCTAGGTACGTTCTTAATGCATCAAGACTAATAAATTGAAACATCACACAAAGTATTTTGAGTAACAATCTTAGTTCAAAGTTCATTCCATCATCACTGCAATCTCAGGAAGATGAATGTATTCAAATAAAACCAAAATCTTTTTCAGAAATATCAATCGCCGGAGCCTTTTTTAATTATTCAACTCTATGAGAAATTTAAGAAATCATTTGCAACAACTCCTAGGAGAACCACACCTTAACAGCTAGTCTCAGGTGGGAGAGTCCAAGAGCTATTAAACCACACATAAGAACTCCATAATTTAACATTTAGAATCGTTATATCATCATTCTTATTAATAGGAATCTCTTTACAATACTTAGTTCGGAATCAAAATTACAAAGAGTAAAACCTAAACTAAGAACAGAAACTTACATTTAATGGGTTACTAAAGACAGCAGGCGCCCATTTCTTTAGGTCAAGCTACTTGTGTCGCTGCCGTTTCTGCTATTCTACGACCAAGAGCTCGAACAAAGGAAACACTCAAATAGTGAGGGATTGGATATCAACTGCAGAATCTCTCTATGGATCAATTATTTTCTGTTTGAACTACCGGATCCCCTACCAGATCGAATAATAAAAAATAAAAAAACCGATTCCTCTCTTTTAGGGGTATTATCGGTTTTCGGTTTTCGAGTTTTTTATTTTTTTTTGAAATTAGCATAACAAAATGAATTTAGTTTTCGGTTTGGTTTTCGAGTAAAATCCAAACTCAAAAACCAATTCGAAAATCGTATTTGAATTCGAATTGGTTTGAAATTCGATTCGAAAACCGAAAATGAAATTCGAATTCGGTTTATTCGAATTCGGTCGGATATTCGGTTCAGACCAAATATTGAACACCCATACTCTCTTCTGTTATTTATATCCAATATTTAATAAGTAATTACATAAAAAAAATTATAGCAAATACAATTCAATATATACAAATAAAGAATTTTATATTTTATATTTTCAAATAAAATTATTAAATTTAATAAACTTTAAAAAAAATACAGTTAAATATTAACTTTCCAAACAAATGAAAAAACTAGGTGATTACTATCATCTCAATGGCCCATACATGTCTATTCCATATGACACAATTTTTAATGTCAAATCCTCCTTCTTTTGGGATACTTTTGGGTATATTTAGTTCTCATTTGACATTTTTGTCTTCTATGGATTGAGTACTCTAAATGAAGTACTTGATCAACTTATATAGTTCAATCATGACTTTTTGGGGAATGATTTTTTGTTGTGCCCCAATAGTCAATGATTCCTATAATAACTATTTTCACAAACTTTATTCTTCTTTTGCATGACAATTTTTATTAGCCCAACCAAATATATAATTTCTGACATTTTCAATAAGTGGGAGAAAATGTGAGTTTGAAGTTGTTTTGCAGATAAGAGGACTCCAAGACATTTGATTGGGAGCGTTCCTTCTTTTATCCCTATTTTAATAAATATATTCTTCTTCAAATCCTCCTTCACTAATCCTTCATAGAAAGTCTGACTTTTGTCTTCATTAATGAATAAACATATAATACTAGAAAACATTGTCAGTGCTTCCTTGTATGTACTAAAAGATTCGACATTTGCGTGAGCTACTAAGAGAAAAACATCAACGAAACAAATGTGTGTTATTGCTTCTTCTTTGCAGTAATGGTGAAATTTGAATTTATGATTCTTTAAGAGCATTTTGAAGATACAGTCCAGGATTTCCATAATAAGAACGAAGAGGTAAGGTGAGAGAGGATCTCATTGTCTTACTCCCCTTTCACCCTTAAAGAAACCATTATGTATGTCAATCACGCTCAAAATGAAGTGGGGTCGAAACACACTACATTAACCAGTCGATAAAAATATAGGGAAATCGACAACATAATGAATTCATGAATGAATTCTCATATTATCGAGTCAAAAAACTTTTCGGATGTCAATTTTGAAAGTCACTCTCGAAGATATAGTTTTCTTACCATAACTTTTCAATAAACTCTGCATAAAAAGTATGTTATGGGAGATAGAGCGATTCAAAATAAAAGTTGATTGTCTATAACTGACTAATTTTGAAATAACAGTTTTAAATCTTTACGAAATGATCTTAGAGATGGTTTTATAGATTACGTTACCACATGAAATAAGACGAAAGTCTTGAATTTTTTTCGGTAGTGAGATTTTGGGAGTCAAATTCAATACTCTAACGTTTTATTGCTTAAGCATTTTTATGTTTTGAAAGAATTCTAGGACCCCTTCACTTACATCTTTCCTGACTATCTCCTAGTTTTCTTTAAAGAAAGCCGCATTGTATCAACTTGTCCCCGGACTAGATATATATATTATATCTTAGAGAAGGTGAATACTTCTTTAATCATAATTTTTTAAACAAAACTTGTTCATCTTCTTCTACATGAATTTGATGTCTTATGTTCGTTAGTTTAAAATCTGTGAATATTTCTTTATTTAATTCTTTTATAATCTTTCTAGATCTTATAAATTAATTTTTAACCTTTTTTAAAATTCTACGATAGATTTATTTTGAATTGAATCGAGAAATTAAATATACAACATTTGATCATATTCTTAAATTTTCATAAACTTAAATCTCAATAGATCCCAACACTTATATTCATTCATGAATATAGTGACATGGAACATAAGGGGACTCAATGACCCTCTAAAATGTAAAGAAATCAGGAGGATCATTGAGAATCAGAAGATCACTATTATGGGTATTCTTGAGACAAAAGTCAAAAGTCAGAACGTTGAGAAGGTTAGCAAACTGTGTATTGATAGTAGCTGGGAAATCATTCATAACTCAAATGACAAAACGGGCAGAATCTGGGTTATTTGGGATAACAAAGTTGTTGAGGTGATGACTCTTTTTTCGAATGATCAAGCAATCCTGGTGGAGGTCAAAGACAGAATCACAAGAATCGTGTTTAATCTTGCTATTATCTATGGTAGCAACTCAAGCACGGAAAGAAGACTCCTCTGGAATTGTCTTAGAAACTGGATCGGTATTGATAAATCTTGGGCTGTCCTCGGTGATTACAACGTAACTAGAAACGAATCTGATCGTAGCCCATAATCTGAAATTACTCGGGATATGATTGAATTTAATGACTGCATCAGAGATATGGGTTGTATCGAGCCTACTAATTCTGGGAACTTCTTCACTTGGTCTTCTACGAGAGGGAATGAACAAATTAGAAAAAGTAGAATTGACAGATGTCTGGTAAATGAGAACTAGATTAACCAATTTCCGAGAAGTCAACTTCATGTTTTGAATCCGGGTATATCTGATCACTGCCCGATTAAATTGTTCTGGGAAAAGGAAGAAAGGTTCAAAAGGCCCTTTAAATTTTTCAATTTTTGGATGGATAACGATAAATTCAAGGGTATCCTCAAAAGTGTATGGTCAACAGATGTCAGAGGTTCCAACATGTACAGGGTTTCTGAGAAGCTTAAACTCCTGAAGAATCATCTCCAAAGCTTTGACAAGAAGAAGTTCAGCAATATCTCCAATAGAGTTCTGGCTGCTAGAGAAGAACTGGAAGAGGTTCAGAAAAAGTTATTAAGGGATGATAGTGATGAACAACTCAATGAAACAGAAAGATATGCGCTTGAAAACTTCAGGAAGCTAAGTCTACTTGAAGAGAATTTTGTTAGACAGAAATCAAGACAGAGCTGGCTTTCGTTGGGTGACAAAAACACAGCTTTCTTTTACAGAAAATGCAAGGCTAGAAACATGAGAAACAATGTGTACAGGCTGAAGAATGATGATGGTGAATATGTTCAGGATCAAAAGGGTGTCCAAGATCTGGCTATTGATTTCTATAAGTAGCTTATGGGTACAAGAAAGCAGCATCAAAGTCACCTGAATACCTTGTATCAAATTATTGGTAGGAAAATCTCTGCAGAAGATAGTCGCGAGTTGATAAGGGTGGTCACGAAGGTTGAGGTTACAGAAGCTCTGTTTAGTATTGATGGGAATAAAAGTCCGGGTCCTGATGGGTTTAATGCACAGTTCTTCAAAGATAATTGGTCGGTTGTGGGTAAAGATGTTACTGATGGGGTTCTGGAGTTTTTCAAAAACAGGAAAATGTTAAAGCAATGGAATACAGCGGTTCTAACCTTGATCCCCAAAACTGCGGTACCTGAGAAAGTACAAGATTTCAGACCAATTTCCTGCTGCAATGTGATTTATAAAATAATTTCCAAAATCATTTCTAAACGTTTTAAAAATGTTATAGGAAAAATAATAAATCTTAATCAATCTGCATTCATCCCCGGTAGGACAATCTCTCATAATATTCTTCTCATGCAGAGCCTATTAAAAGGCTACGGGAAAAAGAAAATATCCCCGAGAGTGGCTTTCAAAATAGATATCAAGAAAGCTTTTGACTCTGTTAGATGGGAAGCCATTCGAGACTTTCTGTTTGTTTCTGCTTTTCCTATGATTTTTATCGATTGGATTATGCAATGCGTTTCATCATCCTGCTTTGTTGTTAGCGTCAATGGAGTCCACAGAGGCTATTTCAAAGGTGAAAACGGGGTAAGGCAAGGGGACCCCCTCTCTTCTTACCTTTTCGTAGCTATCATGGCGATCTTTGAGAGCATCTTCGCGATGTTCCGAAAGAATCGTCCATACATCTTTCACCCATTCTGTGAGGTAGAGGAGGTAACACATTTATGCTTTGCTGACGATTTGTTCATTCTAGCGCACGCGGACGTTGATTCCATTAAAACTATTAGGGTTGCACTAACGTTCTTTTCTGAGGTAACAGGTTTAACTATTAATGAAAGCAAAAGTGTGGCATTTTATGGAGGCGTGAAGGACGAAACAAAACAGGACATCTTCAACATCATGGGCATCAAGGAAGGCAGATTTCCAATAAGGTACTTAGGAATTCCGTTAACTGCAAAGCAGATCGAGATCTCACACTGCAAGCCGCTGATTGAAAAGGTAAAAAACACGATATCTGGCTGGGCAGCGAAAAAACTTTCTTATGCAGGGAGGATCGAACTTATCAAAACCGTGGTTATGGGCATAGTTGGCTATTGGGCGCAGCAAATGGTCATTCCGAAGAAGGTAATGAAGGAACTGGACATACTGATGAGAAACTTTATCTGGGGAAATAGTGGAAGAGGAGGAAAGAAAGTCAAATGGACCGCTCTCTGCAAACCGAAAGACGAGGGAGGCATCGACTTGAAGAACTGTATCGAGTGGAACAAGGCTCTAACCTTCAAGCATCTGTGGGCTTTGGAGCGCAATCAGGAGTCACTATGGATCAAATGGGTGCATACGAGATTTATGAAACACGAAACCAGCATCTGGACCTGCAAAATTCACGAAGGTATGAGCTGGTCTCTAAAAAAGATTCTTAAACTAAGAAGCAATATTGCAGATCTTTATGACATCCGACTAGGGGACGGGAAAGGCACTCTATTCTGGCACGACCCTTGGTTTGAAAACCAGCCCATCATCGACAAGGAGCAGTTTCAAAATACTCGTATCAGAAGGGACTGCGCAAAAGCGAAAATCAGAGACATCAAATACGGGAATTGGAACTTGCTCTTGAGAAGAATTCCAGAAGGAAAGAGGATACTTGATCATATAAGTAACATACAACTACACGACAGACCGGATATTCATGAATGGAAAGCTGAGGACAATGGGAAGCTGGTATTGAAGAAAATATGGGAGGTAATCCGGGAAAAAGCGCAGAAAGTAGAATGGGCTCCTCTTGTATGGTCAACGAAGATTATCCCTCGACACCAGTTCATCCTATGGCTCGCCTTCTGGGAAAGACTCAACACACGTGATCGTATCAGTAAGTATATGAGCATCCCGGACGCAAGCTGTCTTCTATGCATAGGAAATGAAGAAACCATAGATCACCTATTCGGGAGCTGTTGTATTGCTTCGGAGCTTTGGGACAGATTCTATAAAAGCCTGGAGCTGATCAGTTTCCCGAGCGAATGGAATGAAATCAAAGAAGCGGCACTACTCAAAGCCAAGGGAAATAGATTTGCAACAAGCGTGTTCAAGTGCGGCTTTGGAGCAGTGGTGTATAACATTTGACAAGAACGGAATGCAAGGGTATATGACAGAACCCGTAGGAGCATTGACGAGTTATGGAAAGATATTGTATCGGATTGCAGCGCCCTCGTGGGAACGTGGAGAGGAATTCCAAGCACGGAGCAGAACTGGAATATCTGCAGGAACTGGAATTTACCGTTTTTTAAACTCACTAGAATTAAAAGCATTGTAAACAGATAATTCATTTACGTTTTTAGCTTTTATTCAGAATGTTACGACTTCAAAATCATTCTAGGCCTGTCTAGAATGATCTCTTAAACTCGTGGTTTTTTTTCCCGTTTTTGGGAATTTTTAATGAAATGACGCTAAGTCGTTTTCCCAAAAAAAAATCTCAATAGATCGACATAAAGATGCTCTGATACCACTTATTAGAATCTTTAATCTTAATCTTTATTTTTTAGTTCTATAATCTTAATACGTAATGTCAATAAATTGAGATATTTTATAGTTGCGGAAACATACATAAATCTTTAATGAAGAACGAACGGTTCATTAAGTCGTTCTTTGTTATTTCTATGTTAAAAATAACTTCCTAAAATTTAACATTTTATTTGAGAAAAATGATTACTAATCTCATTTGTATCATGAGATATTGAAGTTTCATTTCTTTTGTCTTATTTTGTTTTAAAATTTTTGATAGCCTTGTTTGTTTTTGAACCCGTCATACTTTTAGTTTCATCTTCATACAAATGTGTATCATCATAAAATGCATATAATTCAAATTTTCTAATTGATTTGTATCATTTGAAAAAGGAAAATATTTTTCATAAAAAAACATATCTTGAAACAAATATTTCATCATTTTTTAGATCACAAACCCTATATGATCATTTATAATCATTCGGATAACCTAAGAAAATGCATTTTATACCTTTAGCATCAAACTTAGACTTGTTTGATTGGTTATTTGAGCAGTAATACAGACATCCAAATGTTCTAACATATTAAGATTTAGTTTACAACTTTAAGAATTTCTAAAGACACTAGCATGTATCCCGCATTTGCACGAGTAATATTATTAAAAATCATGAAAAAAATATTACGGTAAAAATGTTTATGAAGGGGTCAACTCACAATCCGACCCAAATATCTATTTACTCTCACATATATATCCAAATTAATCACAACTCTTGACCCGGTAATCCGGACACTTTAAAAATTAAACATCATTATATATATATAGATTAGTTAGTTAAAAAGTTGAATTTATATTATTAAAATATCTCGCGTTTATCAAATTTGGTGTTGAATTTAAAAAATAAAGTGTTATTAGCTTAGTTGGTTAAAGGGTTGTACTTGTTTTGTTAGTTTGCAAGTTCGAAACATACTTATAACATATTTAATTTTATTTTTAACCATTTTAAGTTTATGGGCGGGTCAACCCACAATCCGACCCAAGTATCCATATACTCTCACATATATATCCGAATTAAACACAGCTCTCGATCCGGCAATCCGGACACTTTAAAAATTAAGCGTCATTATATATATACTAGCATGTTTCTCGTGCATTTGCACGAGTAATAATATATAAAACCGTGGAAAAAATATTACGGTAAAAATTTTATGGGCGGATCAACCCACAATCCGACCCAAATATCCATTACTGTCACATATATCCAAATTAACCACAACTCTCGACCCGACAATCCGGACATTTTAAAAATCAAGCATCATTATATATAGATATATATAGATTATTTAGTTAAAAAGTTGAACTTATATTGTTAAAATGTCACGCGTTTATCAAATTTTGGGTTTAATTTAAAATATAAAGTGTTATTAGCCTAGTTAGTTAAAAGGTTGTACTTGTTTTGTTTTGTTTTGTTAGGTTGCAAGTTCGAACTATACCTATAACATTTTTAATTTTATTTTTAACCGTTTTAAGTTTATGGGCGGGTCAACCCACAATCCAACCCAAGTATCCATTTACTTTCATATATATCCAAATTAACCACAGCTCTCGACCCGGCAATACAGACACTCAAAAAATTAAGCATCATTATATATATATTTAAAATATAAAGTGTTATTAGCATAGTTGGTTAAAAGGTTGTACTTGTTTTATTAGGATGCAAATTCGAACCATACCTATACCATTTTTAATTTTATTTGTAACCGTTTTAAGTTTATGGGCGGGTCAACCCACAATCCGACCCAAGTATCCATTTACTCTCACATATATTCAAATTAACCACAACTCTCGACCCGGTAATCCGGACACTCTAAAAATTAAGTATCATTATATATATATATAGATTAGTTAATTAAAAAGTTGAACTTATATTGTTAAAATGTCACGCGTTTATTAAATTTTGGGCTGAATTTAAAATATAAAGTGTTATTAGCTTAGTTAGTTAAAAAGTTGTAGTTGTTTTGTTATGTTGCAATTTCGAACCATACCTATATCATTTTTAATTATATTTTTAACCGTTTTAAGTTGATGGGCAGGACAACCCACAATCCGACCCAAATATTCATTTACTCTCACATATATCCAAATTAACCACAACTCTCGACCCGGCAATCTGGACACTTTAAAATTTAAGCATCATTATATATATATATATATATATTAGTTAGTTAAAAAGTTGAACTTATATTGATAAAATATCCCGCGTTCATCAAACTTGGTGTTGAATTAATTAGGATATAAAGTGTTATTAGCCTAGTTGGTTAAAAGGTTATATTTTGTTTTGTTAGGTTGCAAATTCGAACCATACCTATAGCATTTTTTATTTTATTTTTAACCGTTTTAAGTTTATGGACAGGTCAACCCACAATACGACCTAAGTATTCATTTACTCTCACATTTATATTCAAATTAACCACAGCTCTCGATATGGCAATTCGGAAACTTTAAAAATTAAGCATCATTATATATATATATTAGTTTGTTAGTTAAAAAGTTGAACTTATATTATTAAAATATCACGCGTTCATCAAATTTTGTGTTTAATTTAAGATATAAAATGTTATTAGCTTAGTTGGTTAAAGGGTTGTACTTGTTTTGTTATGTTGTAATTTCGAACCATACATATAGCATTTTTAATTTTATTTTTAACCGTTTTAAGTTTATGGGCGGGTCAACCACCAATCCGACCCAACTATCCATTTACTCTCACATATATATCCAAATTAACCACAACTCTTGACTCGGCAATCCAGACACTTTAAAAATTAAGCATCATTATATATATAGATTAGTTAGTTAAAAAGTTGAACTTATATTGTTAAAATGTCCCGCGTTCATAAAATTTGGTATTGAATTTAAAATATAAAGTGTTATTAGCCTAATAGGTTAAATAGTTATACTTATTTTGTTAGGTTCTAAGTTTGAACCATACCTATAACATTTTTAAATTTATTTTTAACCATTTTAATTATATGGGTGGGTCAACCCATAATCCGACTCAAATATCCATTTAGTCTCACATATATATCCAAATTAACCACAACTCTCGATCCGGCAATCCGACACTTTACAAATTAAGCATCATTATATATATAAATTAGTTATTTAAAAAAGTTGAACATATATTGTTAAAATATTCCGCGTTCATAAAATTTGGTGTTGAATTTAAAATTTAAAGTGTTATTAGCCTAGTTGGTTGAAGAATTGTACTTATTTTGTTAGGTTGCAAGTTTGAACAATACCTATAGTATTTTTAATTTTAATTTTAACTATTTTAATTTCATGGGAGGGTCAACCCACAATTCGAATCAAGTATCTATTTACTCTCATATATATCCAAATTAACCACAACTCTCGACCCGACATTCCGAATATTTTAAAAATTAAGCATCATTATATATATAGATTAGTTAGTTAAAAAAGTTGAACTTATATTATTAAAATATTCCGCGTTCATAAAATTTGGTGTTGAATTTAAAATATAAAAAACCGTGAAAAAAATATTACGGTAAAATATTTATGGGCGGGTCAACCCACAATCTGACCCAAGTATCCATTTACTCTCACATATATCCAAATCAACCACAGATCTCAACCCGGCAATTCGGACACTTTAAAAATTAAGCATCATTATATATATAGAGATTAGTTAGTTAAAAAGTTGAACTTATATTGTTAAAATGTCACGCATTTATCAAATTTTGGGTTGAATTTAAAATATAAAGTGTTATTAGCTTAGTTGGTTAAAAGGTTGTACTTATTTTGTTAGGTTGCAAGTTCGAACCATACCTATATCATTTTTAATTTTATTTTTAACTATTTTAAGTTTATGGGCGGGTCAACCCACAATCCGACCCAAGTATCCATTTACTCTCACATATATCCAAATTAACCACAGCTCTCGACCCGACAATCTGGACACTTTAAAAATTAAGCATCATTATATATATATTTAGCATTTTTAATTTTATTAATTTTAACCGTTTTAAGTTTATGGGCGGGTCAACCACCAATCCGACTCAACTATCCATTTACTCTCACATATATATCCAAATTAACCACAACTCTCGACCCGACAATCTGGACACTTTAAAAATTAAGCATCATTATATATATAGATTAGTTATTTAAAAAAGTTGAACTTATATTGTTAAAATATTCCGCTTTCATAAAATTTGGTTTGAATTTAAAATATAAAAAACCGTGAAAAAAGTATTACGGTAAAATATTTATGTGCGGGTCAACCCACAATCCGACCCAAGTATCCATTTACTCTCACATATATCCGAATTAACCACATCTCTCGACCCGGCAATCCGGACACTTTAAAAATTAAGCATCATTATATATATATAGTAGTTAGTTACAAAGTTGAACTTATATTGTTAAAATGTCACGCATTTATCAAATGCTGGGTTGATTTTAAAATATAAAGTGTTATTAGCCTAGTTGGTTAAAAGGTTGTACTTATTTTGTTAGGTTGCAAGTTCGAACCATACATATAACATTTTTAATTTTATTTTTAACCGTTTTAAGTTTATGGGCGGATCAACCCACAATCCGACCCAAATATCCATTTACTCTCACATATATCCAAATTAACCACAGCTCTCGACCCGGCAATCTAGACACTTTAAAAATTAAGCATCATTATATATATATAACATTTTTAATTTTATTAAATTTAACCGTTTTAAGTTTATGGGCGGGTCAACCACCAATCTGACCCAACTATCCATTTACTCTCATATATATATCCAAATTAACCACAACTCTTTTCCCGGCTATCCGGACACTTTAAAAATTAAGCATCATTATATATATATATAGATTAGTTAGTTAAAAAGTTGAACTTATATTGTTAAAATGTCACGCGTTTATCAAATTTTGGGTTGAATTTAAAATATAAAGTGTTATTAGTCTAGTTGGTTAAAAGGTTGTATTTATTTTGTTAGGTTGCAACTTCGAACCATACATATAGCATTTTTTATTTTATTTTTAACCGTTTTAAGTTTATGGGCGGGTCAACCCACAATCCAACCCAAGTATCCATTTACTCTCATATATATCCAAATTAACCACAGCTCTCGACCCGCAATACGGACACTCAAAAAATTAAGCATCATTATATATATATTTAAAATATAAAGTGTTATTAGCCTAGTTGGTTAAAAGGTTGTACTTGTTTTGTTAGGATGCAAATTCGAACCATACCTATATCATTTTTAATTTTATTTGTAACCGTTTTAAGTTTATGGGCGGGTCAACCCACAATCCGACCCAAGTATCCATTTACTCTCACATATATTCAAATTAACCACAACTCTCGACCCGGTAATCCGGACACTCTAAAAATTAAGTATCATTATATATATATATATATATAGATTAGTTAATTAAAAAGTTGAACTTATATTGTTAAAATGTCACGCGTTTATTAAATTTTGGGATGAATTTAAAATATAAAGTGTTATTAGCTTAGTTGGTTAAAAAGTTGTACTTGTTTTGTTAGGTTGTAATTTCGAACCATACCTATATCATTTTTAATTTTATTTTTAACCGTTTTAAGTTGATGGGCGGGACAACCCACAATCCGACCCAAATATTCATTTACTCTCACATATATCCAAATTAACCACAACTCTCGAACCGACAATCTGGACACTTTAAAATTTAAGCATCATTATATATATATATATATATATTAGTTAGTTAAAAAGTTGAACTTATATTGATAAAATATCCCGCGTTCATCAAACTTGGTGTTGAATTAATTAGGATATAAAGTGTTATTAGCCTAGTTGGTTAAAGGGTTATATTTTGTTTTGTTAGGTTGCAAATTCGAACCATACCTATAGAATTTTTTATTTTATTTTTAACCGTTTTAAGTTTATGGGCGGGTCAACCACCAATCCGACCCAACTATCCATTTACTCTCACATATATATCCAAATTAACCACAACTCTTGACTCAGCAATCCAGACACTTTAAAAATTAAGCATCATTATATATAGATTAATTAGTTAAAAAGTTGAACTTATATTGTTAAAATGTCCCGCGTTCATAAAATTTGGTATTGAATTTAAAATATAAAGTGTTATTAGCCTAATAGGTTAAAATGTTGTATTTATTTTGTTAGGTTGCAAGTTCGAACCATACCTATAGAATTTTTAATTTTATTTTTAACCGTTTTAAGTTTATGGGCGGGTCAACCCACAATCCGACCCAAGTATTCATTTACTCTCACATATATCCAAATTAACCACAACTCTCGACCCGACAATCCGGACACTTTAAAAATTAATCATCATTATATATATATATATATATATATATATATATATATATATTAGTTAGTTAGTTAGTTAAAAAGTTGAATTTATATTGTTAAAATATCTCGCGTTCATCAAACTTGGTGATGAATTTAAAATATAAAGTGTTATTAGCTTAGTTGGTTAAAGGGTTGTATTTGTTTTGTTATGTTGCAAGTTCGAACCATACCTATAGCATTTTTAATTTTATTTTTAACCGTTTTAAATTATGGGTGGGTCAAACTACAATCCGACCCAAGTATCCATTTACTTTCACATATATATCCAAATTAACCACAATTCTAGACCCGGCAATCTGGATACTTTAAAAATTAAGCATCATTATATATTAAGATTAGTTAGTTAAAAAAGTTGAACTTATATTATTAAAATATTTCGCTATCATAACATTTGGTGTTGAATTTAAAATATAAAGTGTTATTAGCCTAGTTGGTTAAAGAGTTGTACTTGTTTTGTTAGGTTGCATGTTCAAACCATACATATATCGTTTTAAATTTTATTTTTAACCGTTTTAAGTTTATAGGCGAGTCAAACCACAAACCGACCCAAGTATCCATTTACTCTCACATATATATTAAAATTAACCATAACTCTCGACCCGACAATCTGGGCACTTTAAAAATGAGGTATCATTATATATATAAATTAGTTAGTTAAAAAGTTGAACTTATATTGTTAAAATATCTCGCGTTCATCAAACTTGGTGTTGAATTTAAGATATAAAGTGTTATTAGCTAGTTGGGTAAAGGTTGTATTTGTTTTATTAGGTTGCAAGTTCGAACCATACATATAAAATTTTTAATTTTATTTTTAACCGTTTTAAGTTAATGAGCGGGTCAACCCACAATCCGATCCAAGTATCCATTACTCTCACATATATATCCAAATTAATCACAGCTCTCGACCTGGCAATCCGGACACTTTAAAAATTAAGCATCATTATATATATAGATTAGTTAATTAGTTAAAAAGTTGAACTTATATTGTTAAAATATCCCGCGTTCATCAAATTTGATGTTGAATTCAAAATATAAAGTGTTATTATCCTAGTTGGTTAAGAGTTGTTCTTATTTTGTTATGTTGTAAGTTCGAACCATACCCATAGTATTTTTAATTTTATTTTTAACCGTTTTAAATTTATGTGTGGATCAACCACCAATCTGACCTAAGTATCCATTACTCTATCATATATATCCAAATTAACCACAACTCTCGACCCAGTAATTCGGACACTTTAAAAATTAAGCGTCATTATATATATATATATATATATATATATATATATATATATATATATATATATATATATATATATATATATATATATATATATATATATATATATATATATATATATATATCCATTTAAGATCTATTGTGTGTAATCTATTAATTAGGTGACTTTCTAAAAGAATGAAAAAATGCTCAAATTTTAATGGAAGACATACCTGAAATATAAGAGACCTAACAACCTCAAGAAGGTGTCTATGTATTCATTATACCATCCCATTTTTTTAAGTATGTAGACACATATCCTTTATGAAGAATCCTAAAGATTTAAACAAGTTCATACATCTAATATTAACGAATTCAGAACTATATATGTTTTAAAATTTTTAACAATGGTATTATAATGATTTTTGACAAATTCACATAAATCTTCAAGTATTGAACTTATAAAATTTTCCATTTTAAAAGAAATGTCCAAGTACATCTACAAAAATCATCAACCAAAGTCAACATATATGGACAATTAATGTATGAATCCTCTTTGTATGGACCTCATACATCAAGACGAACTAACTCGAAAATATATTTATTTTTGTATTATTGTTATAAAAATAATAAACGATGCAACTTAGTTTTATTGCAAACATCACACAGTTTAGAATAAAGAACAAATTCAAAAAAAATATGTTTTATTACTTAATCTGAAGTATGTCCCATTCTAACATTAATTATTCCAGAATCAACACTAAAATTAAGAGTAGAACTATCAACATCATTGTTCTATCATCATGATATTATTAGTTTCTAAGAAGTACAAATTGTTATGTAAAATTTCTTTTGCTAAGATTTTATCACATTCAAGGTATTCAAGGTCTTCCAACAAACAACATTTGTTATTGAAAAACCATTTTATCCTTTTGATTTCAAAATTTATGATATAAAGGTTAGATTATAGTTGAAGTCAAGAATATAACAAATATCAAAAAGTGTCATTTTTTTATTAATTCAACCTCTCTAGTATAATTTTAAAAATGTTTGTAACATTTGATAAATAAAAAAAATGGCTTAACTATTTTAGTTAATTTAGAAATAAGAGTTTTATCACAACAAATATTATTGCTAGATCATGTATCAATAATCCAAAAATGGATTTTTAATCTATTTTGATTTGAGTTTAACATCGTGTGATATTTATCATCAATTTTAGTATTAGAATATGTTAAAGACAAAGTTATACTATAATTGTTAGAAGAGTTCTAGCTTTAGAAGATTCAATATTACTGGTTTTTTAAAATCGCTTCATCAAATTAGTCAATGTTTCCATAGTTCTAAAAATCAATATCTCTTCATCTCCTTTTTCTTGATTTCATTTATTTTTTTCAAGATCAAGGTGTTGCTTCCAT
The DNA here is from genome assembly GCF_907164915.1 of Impatiens glandulifera. Taxonomy (NCBI): domain Eukaryota; kingdom Viridiplantae; phylum Streptophyta; class Magnoliopsida; order Ericales; family Balsaminaceae; genus Impatiens; species Impatiens glandulifera. The sequence goes on from NW_025919154.1 coordinate 110,399, forward strand.
GTACTAAACTTCTTTCCCTTTTATCTCCTTTGTTTCTTTTCCACCAATTAGGAACCAATAATTCTATAACAACAATCCTTTAATTGTCCATTCATTCTATACTACAATGTAGTAAGTTCTTGAATACATTTTCTTTCATTTGCTTTGAATCATTCATTGTCTTATTTTTTTTTTTGTAAAAAGACATTAATGAATGTTCTTTTGGTTCATGGTTAACATCATTAATCACCCTATGTCTTTAAATTGATTATAATATTGAATAAGCTCAATTAATATCAAGTATAGTGCAAGATCAGAAACAAGAATCTGATTCTGTGTTCATATGATTCCTTTAAGTCCGTGGACTTAAAAAACTGGGAGAGTCTCAATTTTGTGTCCTCCACCTCAACTTGATCATAGACTTACTTTACAACATTTGTTAACTTTAATATTACCGTCGTCACTTGTAAATGGAATAATATACTCATCACACCATTTATGCATAGTAGAAAAATTCTTTTCAAGAAGAGAATCACATTTTTAGCGAGTTTATGTCTTTGCATTTGAAAAGAATTTTTGTTCATTCTTGACTTGATATCTCTTTTTAAGTGTCTATCATAGTTCCCTGGTGGTCTCAGTTTTCTCAATATCGATCAAGTGAATCTGCTTTATTCCATTTGTATTGATCGTTGTCGTTATTTGAACAACAAAATCGAGTCATCGATAAACCCTTGATTAGACTTAATTGTTGAGTGACTTCTTCTTCTGAATTCACTGTAGTATAATCAGAAGAAGAACTAATTAAATGAATAATCAAAAGAAGAATAAACTTTATCATGCTTCGTTACTATATTAACTTTCGGAATTAATGGACAAACAATGATTTTTACATATTACAATATAGTCCTTAAACTATTGAAATAATAACATAAATAAAAATAACTCTTTAACTAAAACTATCTTTAACATATTTAATAAGATATAACTTATTACAACTTTTATATAGAAATTCCCATGTGTATAGACTCAATCAAAAATATAAAAATTTCTATGTAAACATAATGTGTACTTCTTTTAATATTAAATTACAAATTTTAGATCCCACCTTTTATAGCATCAAAATATTGATGTTTTGCCCTTTATTCAGAATTGTAAAGGAGAGATTTACATTGAGTTTTCAGATGACTCCTTATTTTATTAGTTCCATCTTTTTTTATAAGTAAATGGTTAATCTTCACCAATAATTACAAGCAATTTTGGACCTTTTGAACAAGTACTTCTATTATGTTAAAATGATCCCACGTAATTTTTTTTTCTTTTTTTGTGTAGACAAGCAATATTGTATAGATAGATGAGCTTGTTAAAATACAGATTATTCAAATAACTTGAATTATTTAAAATTAAAGATTCTTAGTGATTTAGATGAAATGTAAATATTTTTGGTAAATAGACTTAATGTTATTAATATATAATTTTTCTTTTAAATTAAATGATAATTTAATTTTTAATTAATTAATTGTGTGATCATATGATGGATTAGAAGATAAATGAATTGATTTGATTATGTTGGATCCAAATCTAACAAGACCTTTAGTCAAATATGTATTTTGGGTATCATTTCAATAGATTCCTAATTAAGTTCCAAAATAATATAATTAATAAAAATATGAAGGTACTCAATTTCTAACTAGTTTAACATAGATTAATCATAACATATTTGTTGAGAAAATATATAATCTAAACCCACGATAAAAGAAAATATAAAGATAAAGTTGTAAGAATAATAAAGAACACAAGATATAACAAGGTTCGGCCAATACTGTATACATCCTCGGGGAGTCGTCAATTCTAATGATTTTCCATGGATTAATGGTCCAAGTAACCCTAGGTTACAATGTCTATATTTGTAAGAGTACATCAAAATACAAAAGACTAAACTATTAGTTATAAACCCAATAAAAGTTTAAAGTCATTAAAATTTATAAACTCTAATAAAATATAAGCCCAAAACCCAACAATCTCCACCTTGGGCGAATACCGCGCTTATTGAGATGTGATGAATAAATTACAAATTCAACAATCTCAACCTTGACGAATTTCACGTCTCTTAGGAAACACACGAGTCGTACCCATCAATCTTCACCTTGATAAAAGTCAAGTCATCAAGAAATAAGTAGGTTCAATACTTTAATTTTCACATTTGCTCGAGCCATTCATGAGATAACTTTTCATACATCCACTTTCACTCAGGATCCCTTAGAAAAATAACAATCTTCACCATCACGTATATCGGGCCATCAAAAAGTTATGAGCCACGCATCAATCTTCATTGCTCGAACCATTTACGAGATATATCATTATACATCATTTTCCGCTCAAAAGTCTTTAGAAGATAAAATCAAAGAGTTTATAACACCAAATAAATTTTGATAACCACGTTATTTCAACGACGAGAGACATTCAACAACTCTTCCTAATCTTTGTTCATACCCATTGACATATGCGGAAACTAGAATTAACAATTCTTTATTATGTCATAATAATTTTTACCCTTGTTTACCACAAACTGAGTGTCTTATTTTTAAAGTCCAATAATCTACTAAAACCAAAATACCGATTATACCCAAGACGAACTTTTCTCGTCCACTTTTTCAAAATCAGATATCTATTGAAAACTATGGACACCCAAAAAACAAACATTCATCGTTTACTTCCTCAAAATAAGATATCGATCGAAAACGAGAACACTCAAGACGAACTTTTATCATCTACTTCATAACAAATAAATTAGGTTATCATGACATATCTTTTCTCAAGCTCAAGATCTGACAAATCATTTGTCACCCATCTTGCCTTGAACGTTGCACACTCAACCAACTTGAACCTCATACTTCTCCTTGAACAAATTAACTTGAAATATGTTAGTTTTTTTAATCCAAAAATGACTAGTAATTCAATAATATCCTTTCAAGATTCACCATCTCTTCAATTGTCTCCACCAATGCTTCAAATGATCATTTATAGTTTCTCCGAAAGAAATCATGAATATTCTTCCATTTGAATTGATAGAACCTCTCATTTGTCCCCTTTTTCATCACTAGTAATCTCATTCTAGATCTCAATCATATCCTCAATAAGATAACAAATCAATCATCTCATTCATCTAAACTATGATCCACAATATATATACAATTAAAATAGAACAAAAGAAGTAACAAAATAATCACTTTCGAATTAACTGAGTCTCCCATCTAGCCCATGTTTCATGACTAGAAATCTCACTCAAAGTTTTATTTATCTTCTCACATTAGAAGATAATGCAATGATTTCTTCTTGGTTCGTTTGAGAGTTGCTTTCAAGTTGTATCCACCTCAACTTATAAGTATCTTTCACTAGTCTTTATCTTCATGGTCTTTCATTTATATTGTGTGTTAACTAGAATTATGTCAATCTTTAATCATCCGTCAACTCAATTCAATCTTGCAATTTGGCCCGAAGGATTTCCCTATCAACATGTCGACAATATTGTCATCGGTAAACACCATTTTGATAACAACTTTTCATACTCAATCGTGTTTTTGTCAAGTGTAAATCACATGATCTCACCACCATCTTCATCTTTATTAGCTTTTTCAATATATTTCTTCAAAAAGGATAAAAGGTCATAACCAAAAAGATACAAACATTTTGGTCTCAATTAACTCAAATTAGGCAGAAACTTTAATCTCCATAAAAACAAACTTCGAGACGTCAAAACCTTAATCTGACCAATGAAAAATGTAGAGGAACGAGTTACCAACCTCTTGAAAAAATTTCATGGCAATCAGACTCTATTTGAATATTTGATTGTCGGTTTGATAATCCCTACACGAATATAGGCGAAAATCTGCTTCTATATTTTCTCTCTTTGCCTCTCTTTTTATTTTGACTTCTTCAATAACTGTTTTCCAAAGAAAAATATATTCAAACTCATTTTAGCCAAGAATTTCTTAAATTCAAATCCCTTGATATAGTGAAATAATGTCACTCATGTATATGAAGACAACAATCGGTTATAATCAAACCTCCAACTAATTTTCAACAAGACAAAAGGTGGCCCTCAATGACCAATTCTATATGGCTTCATGGATAAGTTGTTGTTACCAATTTTATATGGCTTCATGAATGAATTATTTAATGAACAACATTCAAGTCATGTGTTCAAAATACTTGGTATACACACCATTAGTATTGTTAGAGGTTGTTTTTGCGACAACTATGTTTTGTACAAACATTAACATTTAGAAGAAAAAAAGGACTCTCAATGGAGATTTAGATTAATCTTGTGGAAGAATGTTGATAAAAATAGAAGTTTGAACCCACCATATGAATTATTTCCGTCACAGTTAGATTGAATTGTGCAAGGACAAAGTCTGGTGCATACAACTTTCGATGCTAAATTAGAGGTGCAGGTTTGAAGGATCAACCTTAACCTGTAGAAACACACACAAAAAATGACAGAAAAAAAAATAACAGTTAAAGAATTAATAATACATAAGCATAAAAATCAGTAAGAGTTTAGTTATAAGCTCACAGTTGTGCAACAATAATCTCACGTTCAAATAAGGGTTTAGAGTAATTTATCTCAAAAGGCTTCAAATTAAGCAACATTTTCGTCATATTCAAATAATTGAGAATAAAACAAGACAATATTAAAGAAGGTTTTCATCTTTAATACTATCATTTGACATGGCTATACTCACATAATTGAAGCATTGAATGGACCTCTTTAAAAGTAATGAATCAATTATATTTCTTAATATGTTGATTTTAAGGCCTACAGTATGTGGAAAATCGACACTAATGAAAATAAAAAACAATAAAAAATACATTATCATTATCATGGTAACCCAATGGTTCACTTCCTCCTTCATGAAGACCATCTACCATCATCCTACCTGGTAAAGTGAGTGATATTTAGCATAAAATCCACATAAAATTGAAAGTACTTAAAGGGGAGTGTTAAAATTAAAACTATGTCCGTATAAGACTTCTTTTAAATTATAGTTACTAAAGAAAAATATGTTGTAGACAAACGTTAAACTAGTTCATACACCCTAACATGATTCGTTACAAAATATAGTCCTGGGTAAGGCAAACAGTGGCTTGCGAAAGATGTAGGAGATGAACCAAGTCTTTCCACATTACTTGCATAGAGTACACAAGGGGGCCACATTTCTAAGAAGACCTTCATAATTATTAGAAAACATGATTCATATAATCATCTGTGATTGTCAAATTGAAAGTAAAAATCATAATTGTAGAATTACTATCCTAATCCATTTCAGAGGAGAATATTTTTTGAACTGTCTTTCAATTCATAAGGTGAAAAAACAGGGCTAAACTATAAAGAGCTTCCCCCTTTGAATACTAACCAATTTTTTTAAGTTCTATTAAACAAAAACTTCTAAGTTTGGCTACAATTGAATGAATTGTTCAAGGAAACCACTAAGAAATAAAAGGAATTGTCTTCACAGTTCATCATCAACTAATCCAAATCAAATCTTAATTACTAGTACATGTTCATAAATATATGAACAGTTATGCCACTTTGACCTTTAAATAACTCTTAAACAACACATCAGGGAGAGACCTAATTGAAGCTGAAAAACTTACAAATTCAAGATCGTTGTTACAGAGTTCTTCGTTGCGGCCTAAGCAATTGAATAAATTGGAGTCCCACTAATTCCGATTATTTGGATCACAGCTCATTCTTCCATGACCTAGAGGGAGGCATTCGTCTGTCCAAGTAATTGAACTAGGAGGATGCACTAGTTCTTCGTGTGGCCTAAGCAATTGAATAAATTGGATTCCCACTAATTCTAGTTATTCGGATCATAGCTCATTCTTCCATGACCTAGAGGGAGGCCTTCGTCTGTCCAAGTAATGGCGCTAGGAGGATGCACTAGTTTGGATGTTGCTAATGGAGAAAACACTTGAGCGGGAATAGCAAGCGAGAACTTAAAAAGTCATGAATGATCGTCTATTCTCCTTAAAACCTTGTATAAGTTTATTCCTATTAATTATAGCTCCCTTTACAAATGACCTGAAATATATATTTTTTTAAAGACTTTATTTATTGTATCTAGTATTCAATTTATTTAATTATTTTAATATTACTAATAAATTTATATTTAATTAATTTTAAATATAAATAAATTTGATCTTTTAGATAAAAATAGTATACAATTTAATTTTTCAATAGTTAATCGACTATATAATAAAAAAAGTTGAAAAAAAACATTTAAAAATTACTAAAACTAAATGTACTAGTAATTAACATCTTCAGAAGCGCATGCATTAGGGGCAATTACATTGTCTCTACGGTGAGGGACCACACATTCTGGCTCGATGAAGCCGAATTTGCAACTCTATTCAACCTGCCCACAGAAGGGTTCTCTGATTTTCCACCTCTGGAGGGGCTTGACGAATTCTATTACTCACTCCTCTTTTCTGGAACCATGGAACCGGTGGAAGACCATGGGCACAAAAATCTTCTAGGGAGACACGCTCAATTTCTTCTTGAGATCGTCACTCGGTCCATTCTTTGTCAGTCCCCTAATCAGTGGTACTCAAAGAACACCTACAACATGATGACCAACATCTTTAGCAAAAAGGCCATCAACTGGTCCATGGTCATCTTCCAACGTCTGAAATCCATGGTGATAACCAAGAAAGGTCTTGGTTTTGCACCTCACATCAGCAAACTAATTCTCACATACCGGCCAGAGTTTGGACCGGGCACACTGGCCTCCTCTTCGAACATCCTTGACAAGGATTCGGTGGAAGAAAGAATTTCCAGAATGTTCCTTCCATAGACTGTACTTTTCCATTGTTTATGTATGCTTATCCCAATACCGATTTATCTGTCGGTCTTCTTTCTGCAATATTTCTTGAATACAATCTCATTTCAGTTTAAATGACCGATTTTCTTAACATCTAAAATATCTAAGTAACTAATCAACATTATCAAAACAACCGTGCTCCTATCCGGCTTCAAAACCGCTTAAACTCAAAAGATTGGAAAACTTTGCTCACTCTAAATAACCGGTTAAATTTAGAAACTGCAGCATCAATCGGTCTCAAAAGAGGATTGTGTCATCAATGGCGAAAGCAAAAGTTTTGGAGGGAAATTTCCCGCTCAAAACCCCCGCCCATGGTTTGGCGCCTACTCCGTTCCCGCCCATGGTTTGCCGCTCATTTGTTTTGGAGGGAAATTTCCCGCCCAATGTTGATGGGACGGTTGGGCTTCCAAACCGCATCTATAAAAGGGACTCTCGGCCATTTTATTTCATTCTCACGCGAATTTGCTTTCTCTCTCTAAAGCTTTCAAACTCTCTCAAAACGGTTATCTGCTCTCAAACTCTTCAAACACTCTAAGATGGGGCGCAACTCGGCTTTGTTCAAACACTTGACTCAAGTAGATTTCGAGGAAATCCGAAGGAAGGGAACGCCTGCGGCGGTAGAAGTTATTGACCGGGTAGCTGAAGCCGGTCTGGAATACTTTTTTGGCGGTCCTCATGTTCTCTACAAAGATGCAGTCGAAGAATTTTTCAACACCGCAACTATTTCTGATGACAAAATTTCCGCAACTGTAGGCGGTACTGAAATAGAGCTCACCGAGGCATCGGTGTCAAAGAGCCTGTGCCTTCCAACGGCCGGCCAGGATGCAACGACGGACATAGAAATTAAAACTTTTGAGGCAGCTTGCCAGATACTCTCGGCGACTAAGGAGCCGATAAAAGTATCCGGTAGAAAATCAACGTTGAAACCGGAGTATATTCCAATCTATGATATCTTTGCAAGGGCGATTCTAGCAAGGGGAGGGAACTACAGCAGCCTAACCAAGGACAAAATCAGGATTCTGGTCGGCCTGATAGAGGGGACAAAGGTTAACTGGGCAAAGGCAGTGTTCCACAACCTGTTGGAAATGGTGAAACCGGACTCAAACCGGTCTTGGGGATACGTCGTTCCTCTCGGTAAGATCTTCCTTCATCATAATCTCAACATCGGACCCGGCGTCACCATCTCCTCAAGAAGCCTGATACGGTCCAAACAATTCCTGGAAAGGAAGCAGCCTGCCCCCGGTTCCACAGGTGGCCAAAAGAAGGCAACCGGCAAGAAAGCGGCTCCAGCCAAAGAAAAGGCCGAAAGCAAAGGAAAAGAGAAAGTAACTTTCTCGGAACCGCTGCAGCCAACGGAGGAGGAAGAGTCAGCTTCCCCTTCTGAAAGAACCGATACAGAAAAGACCGATGACGATAGATCGGCCAATGAAGAAGAGCATTCGGGCCAGAGCCCCGATAATGCCGGTCCTGGCGCAAATCCTGAGACCACCGAGGGCGGTGAAGAGGACGGTGAAGAGGATGGTGAAGAAGCTGGTGACGAAGGCGGTCACGAAAGCGGTAACAAAGATGATGAGGACGAAGAAGCAGAGGCCGATAGGGTAACTCTGAAACTCCTAAAGGGCACTAAACAGCGAGCCGAGACGATTGAGGAGTTATACCTGGAATGGCACGAGCACTGGTTCGGCAAACCGTATAGGCAAATCCTACCGGGCTACACAGACGTGGAATGCCTCCAAAGACTGAAGAGAGTGGAGGACGTGATCATGGATCTCACAAAATCCAATACAATTGAAGAGGTACTACACCGAAACTACCTCTTAAAACCACAGGCACAACTACGGAAGCTAACCATACGCATCCGGAAGATTACGGCGAAGTTCGAAGAGGTGGGATCGGAAGACACCTTAACACCGCTGGTGTTGGAAAGGCTTGAAAAAGCCAAAAGAGACCTTATTCAAGAAATTGACTGGCTGGAGGCAATGTACGGTCAAAGGGAAATACCGGTCTATACAGCTCCCCGGATTGATTCAACTCCAGATCACTGTCCAACACCTCCAAGGGCGAATTCGGCAACAGAGGAATCCGATTAAAGGGCGGATCCTCTTCTCACCGGGCAATCTCCACTTACACAACCGGAAGTCTCCGAATCAGACTTCACAAAAGAATGGGTTGAGAGCCGCTTTCAAGAGTTTGAAAACTCCAAGGTTCTCCCTTTGAAGGAGAAATTCCAAAGAACCGTTTGCTCGGCACTCAAGTTCGCCAACACCACAAGGTATCTTTTGGATAGAACACAGGACCGGTTCTCAGAAATCGACGAAGATCAACAGGAAGAGGCGGTCCTGCGCAACAAACACCTTAGGTGAACCGTGATTATGGAAGATACAACTTCCGAGTTAAAGGAGAACTTTGACCGGCTTGAAAGAGAGACCGATCAACGATTAACGGAGGTTGTTGGGGACCTGGTCGGCACAACACTCGGACGGGTCTCCGAACTTGAGAAGAAAAATGAGGGTCTCGAGGCCGAACTCAAGGCGCTTTCCGCGCAAGTTGCCGAACTGCTGAAGGCTAAGATAAATGCGGATGCCGCGGCTGTAGAGGCTGATGCCCAAGCAGCTAAGAAGGTCCAGGATGAGCTGGACGCCGAAGCAAGAAAAGAGAAGGAGGCACCGCGACCATCGCAACTTACCGAAGAAGAAGAGGAAGCCGAGCGAATTCGAAGGGCAGAGGCCAAGTTCCCGGGACTAGCAAAGAAGGCAGCCGCTCAAGCTGCGAAGGATGCTGCGCGGTTAGAAAGGGAAAGACGGAGGCTGGAAGGCTTCGCAGAAGACAACAAAAAGAAAAAGGCGACCTCTTCCGTTTCAGTTCCGACAAAGCGAAAGAAGGAACCTTCAAAGAAAATTCAAATAGCCGACCTGCTCAATGAGGTCACTGAAACGGTCATTGGGAGTATACCGCAACAGACTACTCAAGTCGAAGAGGAGGATGAAAAACACCTGCAGCCCCGGTCTACAAGACAACGAGTCACCGGACCGGCAAGTCGACCGCAACCGGTGAAGAAAAAGTGGAACATATATGACTTCTCGTACATAGAATAGGGGCTCTCTTTTCTCTTTCCTTTACCTGTCTTAGTATTTCTATATATTATTATTTTCGGTTATCTATCATATATATAAAGCTATTTTTGAAACCGGCCATCTTTTGCATCTCTACTTAGTTTTGATAATTTTAAATAAAATAATCAAAAAGGGAGAAATTGATAGGATAAAAGATAAGACTTTTCCAAAAAATTTCTCAAAATTTTTCGAAAAAGTCAGTTTCAAAAATCCGGACAAACAAAACAACCGGCCTACGGTTGCAAACTTACATGATTTTGATAATTTTAAATAAAATAATCAAAAAGGGAGAAATTGTTAGATAAAATTAGACCGGTTCAAACAAACCTAACTTAAATAAATCTTCCATGCAGGAACAAGGAACCGGACAGGACAAACAAAACAATCGACTAAAGAAAACTAGCCGGTCAAGCTAGTAAACCGACTAAGAATACTTGGAACATGACCGCACAAAGAAAGGATCGGCCAAAGCTTAAAACCGGAAACATCAGACAGCCGACCGGCCACAAGGCAAAGGAATAACCGAAAGAAGTCCGGTTACATCACTCGTACTGTAAGCCATCCGGTTAAGTCAAATGACCGACCAGTACAAGAAGACAATTCGGGTATCTGTTGAGAATGATACCAAAGAAACAGACTGAACACTTCCATATCCATACAAGTCTGAGGAAAGTCTGCAGGCTGCAGAAGACAGTCCTACCGGATCTTTCCACTTCGGGATAAGTCAGAAAGGAGATCTTCCAAGTACAGACAACTGTCTAACAGACAGTGTCTACATTGAGTAAAAGACAAACCTAGCAGGTTTGTCTTACATACCGGAAGAACAGACTGCCAGGTCTGAGGTTGACCGTCAGGTCTGGAAAGGTGACCGCAGGTTTTGAATCACTGAACCTCTGCACCCCTGCTCAGCCAATCAGATTCAAGGTAGTGAAATATGACCGTTGGCATATTTCACCTATAAAAAGGGGCAGTTGAAGAAGAGTAAATGTGGTACAAAAAAAAACAGCAAGCATTTAATCTATAAGTGAAAACAGTGTGCTCTCTCTCTAGAAAGCCTAGTGTTAAAGTTGAAGTGTTTAATTTACAATTTCGGTGTAAATTGTAAGAGTGTTATCGAGCAGGAAATAAGTCTCGATCGAATTGTACTTGTATTCCTTAGTGAATATCCTTCTCGCGGTTTCGAGAGGAAGGGGTGACGTAGGAGTTTTATCTCCGAACATCCATAAAATCTGTTTTGTCATTTACTTTCTGCCGGTTCCATTATCTAACCGACCCGCATCGCTATAACCGACTTAACTCTTCTCAAGCCGATTCACCAGGTTACCGAAACTGACCCATCAATTCTCAAATCTTCATCATCCGAAACCGGCCATGTCTATTATACAACGTGTGCCGCTTCAACCTGAAAGCAAACATCTTCCGCGCTTGAACCTAGTTCAAGGGTTTGTGACAGGTTGTGTAGTATTGAAACCCCGGTGTTAATCTCTAACCGGATTAACCACCACCCTTCGAGTGAGAACCGCTAACCGGTCCAACCCCCGGTCCTCCAGCGGCTACCTAGATCCTAACACAACCACAACTGAATTTAACTTCTCATACCATTGTCCTGACGCTTGTTTCAAGCCATAAAGATTCTTCATTGATTTGCAACATAGACTTCTTTGACTTTGTCTTGAAAATCCTCTAGTTGCTCCATGTATACATCTTTTTCTAAATCTCTATGAAGAAATGCTATTTTCACATATATATTTGTTCAACCTATACATTAAGACTATCGGATAAACCAAGAATAACACAAATATATTTCATTTTCTCCAAGGAGCAAAGATCTCACCAAAGTCCATACCTTTTCTTTGTGAGAATTCTTTTATAACCAACCAAGCCTTAGGCCGTGAAGTATTCTTTTTAAACGATAAAGCCATTGATTTTCCAAACCCTTTTTTCCCTTAGGAAGTTTTGTTAGCTCAAAAGTGTTATTCACACAAAGATATTGCATCGCATTCTCTCTTTTTATTTTCACTTTCCAATGCTTCTTAAAAACTCTCAAGTTCCCCACCATTAGTGAAAAATACATACTCATTTGTTGGGTATCTAATTGAATGACGTCTTTATCGAGTAGATCGTCTTGGTTCAATAGAAAATATGGATTCCTTAACATTTTTATTCCCTTGATTATTTTCATTTCCAAAATTAAGTTAAATGTTAGAGCCAACATCAACAAAATCACTAGTATTTAAAGAATTACCAAAATCTAAATCCATACCTTGATTTTTAGTTTGATCGTTGTTTGTTCTTATCGAGTTATGAAAAAATATAATTGGATTCATTTCAACTATCTCCTCATTTACTTGAGTGGGAACAACCTCATCAACCTTGTCGATATCTTCAATGGTATATTCCTCCATAAATACAACGTCGTGACTACGAATATGAATTTTATTAATTGAATCAAAGAACTAATATCCAAACTCATCTGGCCAATAGATGACAAACACACACTTCTTTGTCTTGTCTTCTAACTTTGTTGGGTCAAATTATTTTGACTAAGTGTCAAAGTATTTTGACAATTGAAATTTTGATGATGAGTGTGTATAAAACTTAATTTAAGTCGTCTAATCGTTTTTGGTGCAGGTGTATCGAAAATAGGTTTTATTAGACTAAGTCTAAATGAGGTTCATTAGACTGATTGGCCATTAGATACGTAGTTAGACGTGAAGTCTAGCAGACGTAGTTAGACGTGGAGTCTAACAGATACGTAGTTAAACGTGCAGTTTATCAGATACGTAGTTAGATATACAGTCTAACAGATACGTAGTTAGGTGTGTAGTCTAACAGATACGTATTTACACGTGCAGTCTAACAGACGTAGTTAGACGTGCAGTCAAACAAATACGTAGTTAAACGTGCAGTTTAACAGACGTAGTTAGACATGCACTCTAACAGATACGTAGTTAGACGTGCAGTCTAATAGATAAGTAGTTAGACGTGTAGTCTAACAGACGTAGTTAGACGTGCAGTCTAACAAATACGTAGTTAGACATGCAGTCTAATAGATATGTAGCTAGACGTGCAGTCTAACAGATACGTAGTTAGACGTGCAATCTAACAGATACGTAGTTAGACGTACAATCTAACATATACGTAGTTAGACGTGCACTCTAACGTATGAGAGTTAGACGTGCAGTCTAACTCCTTCAGATTAGTCTGAAGGGATACGGAGTTAGACGTGCAGTCTAACGGATACGTAGTTAGACGTGCAATCTAACAGATACGTAGTTAGACATGTAGTCTAACTGACGTAGTTAGACGTGCAGTCTAATGGATACGTAGTTAGACGTGTAGTCTAATAGATACGTAGTTAGACATGCAGTCTAACAGACGTTATTAGACGTGTAGTCTAATCCCATTAGACCAAGTGGTCTAATGGATTCTGCTATTAGACGTGGGCATCTAATTTCATTAGACGAGGTTGTCTAAATGAAATACGTCTAATATCATGCTTAAACAGTTGTTTGAAGCTAGCACTTATCTACCCACGATGAACTAGTTGTACGCTACTCCTCCTCCACTTTCCAGTGAAGATCAGTACGACAGCCAGTTGCAACCAATTGATTACTGCCACTTAATCAAATATTCTTTCCACTACTTGTTTTTGAAAGAATATCCTAGAAGAATATTTGGCGCACTACCAGACTGGTACGGCCACAATCCTGGTGCTCAAAGTCTACTGTGTACTATGGAGGCGTTCCAATGGAAGTTCATCACGTGTCATTATGGAAGATTTGCATGTTGGTATTTGCTCCCTATTTAAAGATATTCAAGGATAATGGAAGAACTGCTGGAATTACAGATTCATCAATCTATCGAAACTCAGAGAATCATACGCATACAAACTGATATACGAAAGAGCTGCTTTCTTTCTTTACTGTGTGTTTATCAAGAGAGAGTTAGAATCAAAGCATGTTTTTAGCTGAGTGATATAATTCATCATATTGTAAGTTGAACAGAGTCTGTTCTGTTCAACAGTGAGCTAATCGTGCAACTGTATTTGATTCTAAGAAACTTATAATGAATCCTTAAACAAATTGCTGTGTCATTTTCATTCTTTCATCTTCTCATTCTTGGTTCTTAGCTTCAAACCTGAGCAAACGTTTCCGCACTTGAATCGTTCAAGAGTTTGAAAGGGTTTGTGAAGAATAGAAAGTGATTTAACTCCTTAACAGGATTTCTATCAAACTGTTTTCCTGAAGTCGTCATTAATAGCCAGACCCCGTCTCTATTGATTACACCGATCCTATCAATTGGTATCAGAGCTCTGTTTCTATTCTCAAGATTTCACTAATAATGTCAACCATAACCAAAGATGCCAGTGCTACCGCAATCCCCACATTCTCTAGAGAAAACTATATCATATGGAAGAAGAGAGTTCGTGCTCATCTTTCTTCTCTTCATGACGAAATGTGGAGTGTTATCACAGATGCTCCTATCAAGATCGATAAGGAGAAATCGTAATGGACCAGTGAAGATAAGAGGAAGAACAACCTCAACAACATGGACTTAGAGATGTTCTGTACAGATCTCTTGATGATAGCATGTTCAACTACATCATCGAGTGTGATACTGGTAAGGAGATCTGGGACAGACTCACTCAATTGTGTGAGGGAAATAAGCAAACCAAGGAGAACAAAATTATGGTTTCCACTCAACAGTTCGATAACTTCAAGATGCATCCCGGAGAAACGATGAACGAGTTCGACACAAGGTTCAGCCAGATTGTCTCCACTCTATCTATCATTGGCAAGACCTTTAGCAACAGGGAGCTTTCTATTAAGGTTATGCGTGCTCTTCCGAGGGAATGGGACATAAAGACGATGTCTATGAGGGAATCCCAAGAACTCAACAAGATCTCGCTCTTCGATTTGTTCGCTGATCTCAAGGCCTACGAGTTCGAGCTAAACTCTAGGATTGAAGATGATCAATCCACATCCATTATTATTGACAAAGCATTGTTGACTTCTGAAGAGCCTCCTGCCGCTCCTGACATGCAAACAACATCTCAACAGCTCAGCAGCGATGCTATGTCTCCCTTCATGAAGAAGTTTAGCGACTTCATGAAGAAGAGCAACTATAACTCAAACTCTTCAAATTCTAATGATAATAAGAAATCCAAAGCTAAATTTAAGTGTTATAATTGTGGCATTTTAGGTCATTACCAATCGGAATGTCGGAAGTCGAAGCGTGAAGAAGAAAAATGACAATGAAAAGGAGCTGAAGTCTCTTATGGCAAGTGATGGGAAGAACAGACGAAACCACTGTGATTCTTACTTCTCATTCAGCGACAGTGATGAAGACGAGGTGGCTTGCTTTAAGGTAAGACAAGAAGAAGAAACTCAGGAAACTAAGGTATTTGATTTCTCCTCTGAAAAGTTTTCAAGGGAACAACTAGTAGCTGCACTAGATGACATGGTCATATAGTACACAAAAACTAGCAGAATCCCTAAATGAAACAAAATGTTTACCTAAAGAGCCTCAACCAATTTTATCTCAAACACAAAAATCAAATGTTTTTGAAAAGAAAGTAGTAGAGATCTCATCTGAGAATGAGATGCTCAAGGAACAAATTCAAACTCTTTCTGCTGAAAACAAAAGGCTAAACTATGTTGTTAGTGTTTGGAGAAGGTCTGGAGAAGCTATCAAATATCATATCAGTCGGTTAAAACCTGTTGTATCTAGATCTGGTTTAGGATTTGATGGAAATGACCCAAACCGGTCCTGCAAAAAGTCAAACTCAGCTACCAACAAGCTTAAGCCAATAAGCTTTGTTAAAGGGAGTTTAACGGATATTGAATCTGATCCCATTTATGTAGAAGTAGCTTTGAAGAATGACATAACTTATGTTTCGTCGACTATTAACTGGCTAAAAAATAAGTTAGAAGTAGTCAGCAAGTCTGGAAATCTAAAACCTGACTCAAAGTCAAGGAGTTTTTAAAAAAAATCATCTTCAAAATCTAAAGGATTAGTGGCTAGTAGGAAGGCGTCTGCTAAGTCAAAATCATATGCATTAATCACAACACAAAATTGAAAATCCATCAGAATATCTCAAATATGAATTCCTAAGGGACTAATTGATCGAGGACCCAATTGAATGTGGGTACCAAAGTTTGTAAATAGTTTCTTGTATAGGTGATGCAGGAGAGCTGCAGGAAGGAAGCATAGAGAATACTCTTCTGAGTATACATTTTAGAAGATCAACAATGGCCTTTGCCATTTCACAAGACTAAGTGTTTTTATGTTTTAAAAATATTTTTTGGCCCTAAGGACCTCAAAATATTTGTTTATTCATTTTGTACATGCACAAAATGAGAGGGAAAAGTTATTTTGGAAATAAAGATACACTCAGACAAAAGGCCTTAATCGGTCCATTAGACGATGTCGTCTAAGGAAAAAAACGTCTAAGTCTTTGTGTCTTGGTTAATAACCTGCGCGGTTAGACGTACACGTCTAATAGACGTTAGACGTTTTTACGTCAAGAGCAAGTGGATGCTCACGTCTAACCAAACACACGTCTAATGCGTGTTGTTCATGCGTAATTAGATGTCGATGTCTAATAGACATTACACATTTATAAGATACGTGATTAGACGTTTGCGTCTAATAGACCTATGCGTGTAATAGACCCATGCGTCTAATAGACGTTTATATTTCATAGGTTGATGTAAGTAAGAAAAACGTCTAACTACGTGTGTATCAGACTGATCAAGGACAGTTGTCCCACGTGAGGCGATATATAATTTCCCGCTCAAACAGAAACATAGTCATCTTTGAATAACAGGAAGACACATGTCTTTAAAGTTAAGAGACAATGACTAATATACCCTCAAAATAATGATGACTGCTTGGAAAGGACGTCTAATATTAATTGATGGGTCATACCCCTAGGAAATATGACGGTTATACTATGCGACTCTTGGGAGTCTATATAAGGACACTTTGCATGAGATTGAAAGCTTTTTCTCACTCAAGTTTTCTAAGAACCCTAAATTTCTTCGATTTTCTCTCTAAGCAACCCTTGTTTATCTTGTGTCTGTTCGCATTCTATCGAAAATGGGAAACAAGAGAATCACACTTGGTCATTGTACTCTATAGGTTGATTTTCCCTCCGTCTACACATTCGATCAACAAGATGTGGTCGAGATGTGCAAAACCCTTAAATATTTCGGTCTCGGAAAGTACCTTAAAAGGCTGTTCATATTCCATGAAAATTAAGTAAGGGAGTTTTTCAAATCGGCGACGATGGTCGACGATTCTATTGTGGCAACCGTGAATAACACTAACATCTCCTTCAACGAAGTTTCTTATGAGGAGTTCTTCGAACTTCTGTCGGAGGGGCACACATTCAACTTGAATCTGCCATCGGAAGTAACTGTAGAGATGAAGAAGGTTTTCTTCGCCGATGGCTCGGAGATTCGACCTAACGGGAGTAGGAAGGTTCTCAAACCACATTTTATTTTGCTAAATGATGTGATGGCTAAAGTGCTTCAGGGGAAGGCGAGGTCTTTCCATTTATACAGTCAAGATCGTTTTGACTACATGTCGGCCATTTCAAAAGGGATTCAGGTCAACTGAGCTTCAACTTTGTACCAGAATCTTTGCTTTGCGATCAATCAAGAGAACAAGGAAAGTGTAAACTTTGCTGCTCAACTAAATCGCTTGTTGGAACATTTGGGGGTCCCCATGGGGGATTCGGAGCCGAGCAACTCCACCAGGGTGTTCACTGTCTTTACCAGCGCCAACACCCTCGTTCGAATGAAGAACAACAAACAATCGCTCTCGGGAGCCTCAAGCCAACAGACAGGAGGAAGGTATGTTACTCGTTCCAGACACCTAACGGCTTCTGTCATGTGTACAGGAGCCAAAAGATCTAAAACTGTCAACAAATCAGAGGCAAGTTCTACCAGTCTTAAGAGCTCTTCGAAGAAGGATTATGGAATAGTCGATTCCAGAGTCAGGCAAGGTACAGTCGAACTTGATGTCATTCTCATGTCTCCCTTGTCTCTAGATGTGAGTCAGTTGAGAAATCCATCCAGGTCCTCTGTTTCAAGAGGAGAAAAATCAAAGGCGCCCAAGGCGTCTAAATCGGTGAAAGTGTCATCGAAGGTAATCCCTTCCCAGTCTCAGGCCGAAGTGCCTAAATTTAATGTTCCTATGGTGGAACAAGACAAATATGTTTTTATTCCTGTAGAGGAATCTGCTTCCAGGCTAACTGTTGAGCTAGTTGGTCAAAACACTAAAAATCTTGACAGGATTTTGTCTCTTGTCCGTCAACCCAACCTTGTAGTTGCTGATGCTACAATGTCTCAGGAACCAGAGCAAGGTGTAGTTCTTACCCTTGATGTTAGTGATGTATCTGAAAAGGCTATTTTTATGCTAATTGAAAAGCCTCATGTTCCCAACCCTGTCCCAACGGAGTCATTAGTGACTGGGTAAGCTTGTTCCAGCCGAACCCACGCCAGGACTCTTTGTGAAACCTCTTATTGCCCACGAAATCATGTGTTCCACAAGACATGCTACTGGAATCACGATTGGGGAACCAAGGCTCATTCCAAAGCCTATTGAGGTGATTGGAAAAGGGAAGGATATTGTAGTCGATCCTAATGAGGATGTCTCTAAAGCAACCTGCATCGTCAATCTTATGATGGATCAGGCCAACATTATTGCTGCTGAAAAGATCGAGATTTTTGAAACTTGGGTCTTGAATAGAATGTCTATCAAGTGCGATGAGGTCATCAAGGGTAGAAGCATCAGCAGTCAATGGTTAAGGCTTGTAAGAAATGAGAAGAGAGTCTTGAAATGGTCCAAGACATCAGAGGTCTATAAAGCTCTTAAGAGAAAAGAGCTAGTTGAAGCAAATCTAAGAGGAAGAGCTCTCTTTCTGATTCTGCAAGCTAGAAGAGCCAATTTCAACCCTCTTGAGAAGAGTGCAAAGGCAAAGGAAAAAGCTCTAAAAAGATTTGAAGAAATTATGGAGGATTACATTTATGTTGTTACCCGGTACATTCATTGAGCAAATTGCTCAGGGGCCAGTCCATTTGGAAGTTCTTCAGATGAAGGTGAACTTATGGATATGTCCGATGATCATAATATTGATTAAGATGAGCAAGTTGTTGCTCTTCTTATAGAAATGGGAATTTTTTCAGCAGAGGAAAAACGTCTAATGGCTCAACCCCGTATTGAGCAATCTGTGGAACTCGTTCAAACCAACCCAATTATAGAAGAAGAAAAAGTTGTTGAAGAACCTATTTTATCTCTTGTTATTCAGGAAGAGGAAGTGTTGGAGTCCCCTATTCTCGAAGCAAAGGCATCTCTAGAGAAAGAGGCTGAAGTTAGTCAGCCTAATGAAGCCAGATCTGAGGGGGAACCCTCAAAAGACAAGGAATTAGAGAAGAGTTCCTCATCTAAGGGGGGACAAGCAAAAAATGATGGATCTTCCAAGCCTCAACCATTTCCTGGTATCACTACTACAAATATTCATGATAATATTCTCAACCCTTATCATCATTTAGGAGATTTGTCCGATAAAGTTCACAAGGTATGTGAAGAAATTTTGGAAGAAGAAGAAGAAAAATCTGAAAGTGAGTTAGAGAATGATGGACCCGAGCAGTCCATGCAAGTTCATACCCACATTAGTCCTATTCAGACCCCTGCAGCAAATTCTCAAGAGATTTCATCTAACGAAGGATCATCTGTTGACGACACAAAACTTATGAAGTCCATGACATCATTGATGGAAACTCTTCAGAAGAATATGGCTGTAATGGAATCCAATATGATGAAAATCATGAAGACTCAGAAATCAAACAAGAAGGAATTTACTAATCTTCTTAAGACTCAAAATGAGATGGAGCAGACGCTGAAGAAGAACACATACGAGGTTCATATCGTAAATAAGTCTTACTCCAAATTTGAGAAGAACTTCTTCAAACGACAATCTGAGTTGTTTTACTGCGACAGAGAAAATGTCGTTGATATGCATAATGAAGTTATGGATGGAATGAGCTTGCTTCGAGATCAGTTGGTTGAGGTTCAAGGGAACATGAGCCGAGCTGATGTTGAAAGGTTAGAACACGCTGATTCTTTTGCAAGGAAGATTCAGGCTGAAGAAGATGCCAAGGCTGTTGCCGAGAAAGAGAAGAATATTATCACTCAAGGTGAGGACAATAGCGGAAGAAGAGGTGGTGGTGTTTCCACAGGAACCAGGTCCAAGCGAAAGACCAATCAAAAGAGACGGAGGTCATAGTGGTGATCGCGGTGGTAGAAGCACTAGAGGCGATCGTGGTGGCCAAGGTGGTGGAAGTGGTCGTGGTGGACGCACTCTTCCTCCTTTTCACAACCTGTTGACTAGTGAAGAGATGAGCGGTGAATGATTCAACTATCCAATCGACCCACTCATAAAAAGGGAAGAACAATAATCTCCTTCCTCTTAAACTATTTTCTATTAGTTTATGAACTTGGTTCCTTGAATTCTGTTTCTGAATATTGGATTCTTTGGAAATTGTTTTTCTAAGATGGGTGAACAAGTTTAACTCTTTCTTTTATATGATGGATGCTTATTTTGTTACCTATGCAAAGTTTTAACATCATCAACAAAAGGGAGGAAATTGTTGGGTCAAATTATTTTGACTAAGTGTCAAAGTATTATGACTATTGGAATTTTGATGATGAGTGTGTATAAAACATAATTTAGGTCGTCTAATCGTTTTAGGTGCCGGTGTATCGAAAACAAGTTATATTAGACTATGTCTAAATGAGGTTCATTAGAATGATTGGTCATTAGATACGTAGTTAGACGTGTAGTCTAACAGATACGTAGTAAGACGTGCAGTCTAATAGATACGTAGTTAGACGTGCAGTCTAACAGATACGTAGTTAGACGTGTAGTCTAACAGATACGTAGTTAGACGTGCAGTCTAACAGATACGTAGTTAGACGTACAGTCTAACAGATACGTAGTTAGACGTGCAGTCTAACAGATACGTAGTTAGACGTGCAGTCTAACAGATACGTAGTTAAACGTGTCGTCTAATAGATACATAGTGAGACGTGCAGTCTAATAGATACATAGTTAGACGTGTAGTCTAACAGACTTAGTTAGACGTGCAGTCTAACATATACGTAGTTAGATGTGCAGTCTAATAGATACGTAGTTAGACAGGCAGTCTAACAGATACGTAGTTATATGTGTAGTCTAACAGATACGTAGTTAGACGTGCATTCTAACGTATGAGAGTTAGACGTGCAGTCTAACTCCTTCAGATTAGTCTAAAGGGATACGTAGTTAGACATGTAGTCTAATAGATACGTAGTTAGACGTGCAGTCTAACAAATACGTAGTTAGACGTGCAGTCTAAAAGACGTAGTTAGACGTGAAGTCTAATAGATACGTAGTTAGACATGCAGTCTAATAAATACGTAGTTAGACGTGCAGTCTAACAGACGTAGTTAGACGTGCAATCTAATCCCATTAGATCAGGTGGTCTAATGGATCCTGTTAGTAGACGTCGGCGTCTAATTTCATTAGACGAGGTCGTCTAAGTGAAATACGTCTAATACAATGCTTAAGTAGTTGCTTGAATCTAGCACCCGTCTATCCACGATCAACTAGCTGTACGCTACTCCTGCTCCACTTTCTAGTGAAAATCAGTACGACAGTCAGTTGCAACCAATTGATTAATGCCACGTAAGCAAATATTCTTCCCACTACTTATTTTTGCAGGAATATCCTAGAAGAATATTTGGAGCACTACCAGATTGGTACGGCCAGGATCCTGGTGTTTAGAGTCTACTATGTACTATGGAGGCGTTCCAATGGAAGCTCTCCATGGGTCATTATGGAAGATTCGAACGTTGGTGCCTTCTCCCTATTTAAAGATATTCAAGGACAATGGAAGAACTGCTGGAATTACAGATTAATCAATCTATCGATACTCAAAGAAGCATACGCATACAAACTGATATACGAAAGAGTTGCTTTCTTGCTTTATTGTGTGTTTATCAAGAGAGAGTTAGAATCAAAGCATTCTTTAGCTAAGTGATATACTTCATCATATTGTAAGTTGAATAGAGTATGTTCTGTTCAACAATGAGCTAATCGTGCAACTGTATTTGATTTTAAGAAACTTATAGTGAATCCTTCGGTGGTTGGAAGAAGGGTGACGTAGAAGAGTTTGCTCCGAACATCCATAAATAAACGACTATGTCATTTTCATTCTGTCATCTTCTCATTCTTGGTTCTTAGCTTCAAACCTGAGCAAACGTTTCCGCACTTGAATCGTTCAAGAGTTTGCAACGGTCTGTGAAGAATATAAAGTTATTTAAATCCTTAACAGGATTTCTATCAAACCGTTTTCCCAAAGCCGTCATCAATAGCCAAACCCCCGTCTCTATTGATTACGTCGATCCTATCAAACTTTGACCTCTTATCTTTGGAAACATGCACATAATACATACATCCAAATACTCGAATATGATTAAAAGAGACATTTTTACCACTCCGTAATGGTTCGACACATCAAAGTTCAAAGGAACACATGGTTTGAGATTTAATACATGTACCACTATACTCAATACTTCACCTTTAAAGTATCTTAGCAATTTTGTTTGTGAAAGAACACATCTCACCATTTCTACTAGTGTCTTATTCATTCTTTTAGTCAACTCATTTTACTACGGTGTTTTCAAAGGAAATTTTTAGTGACGAATACTTTGTTGTCGACAATACTCATCAAAAATCTCAATGTACTCTCCTCCATTATCCGTTCGAATACACTTCACATTTTTCCAATTTCTTTCTCAACTAAGGGTTGAAACACTTTGAATGTGTTTAGCACTTGATCTTTTGTCTTCAATGTATAGGCCCAAATATTTCGGGAATAGTCATTAATGAAGGTTATAAAATAGTATGCACCACCAAGTAATCTTGACTTCATTGACCTACATATTCTAACTTTCTTTTTAATTAGGCGATCTAAATGACATTCCTCTTTGTTTTTCAGCCAAACATTCTGGACATTTCTTCAAGTACAGATTTGAAACTCCACATATCATATTCTTCTTAGTCAACATAGCTAAGTCTTTCATGCTAATATGAGTCACACGTTTGTGCAATAACTCTAAAAAAATCTATTTCATAAGTATTGATGTAACATTTAGATATTTCAGATCAAACAATATACAAATTTGAAAGTCTCTTACCTTTAGCAACAACCATTGATCCATTTTTAAGTTTCCATTCACCACTAGAAAAAGAATTACAAAAGTCTTCATCATCCAATCTTCCAACCGATAAAAGATTGAAGAAAATATCATAAATATGCTTAAACTCTTTTAGAACAAGAGTAGCACAATTGGTCATCTCAACACAAACATTACCAATTCCAACCACTTTAGCTTGATCAATATTGTTCATATGAGCAATACCAAAATCACCAGCCTCATATGTTGAGAAAAAATCTCGTCAAGATGTAGCATGAGTGGAAACATCACTGTCCACAATTCAATCAATCTCATCACAAGACACGTTAACATTTTCAACATCATTATAACAAAAAATAAGAAAATCATCAACAATAGAAAATTTATCATGATTTTTACTTTCTTTGTGGTTGAAAGTAGTGATTGTGTTCTAATCTTTCTTTTTATTCTCCTTATTCAATTTAAAACATTTTTCTTGATATGGCCCTTCAGACCACAATGATGAAACACAACATTTTCCCACTTATTAAAAGCACCACGAGATTTGCTATGATTATTTACATCTCGCCATTTACTTTTCCCCGTAGATATGTAACCAAGACCTCGAATTATAAAGAATAGTCTTGTGTATTTCATCTCTTCTTTTCATTCACCAAACTACATTTTACAAAATCCATTGAGAGAATATCATCTAGAGTAGAATTGGACAAATTTGTTCTAAAAGTCTCCCATGAGTTAGGTAGTGTACTAAGTAAACACAAGCCTTATATCTCGTATCAAATCTGAGTTTCATTGCTTCCAATTGATTAATAATTCCCACAAAACTATTCAAGTGGTTAGTCACGACAAAACCATCTTAATACCTTAATGACATTTATTGTTTTATTAAAAACAACTTGTTATTACTATTTTTTTCTCTCATACAATTTTTCAATCTTAGTCAAAAGAGTACGAGCATCAGAAATAGAGATCACATGGTTCATAACAATATCATCAACTCATCAATGAATATAACCACATACTTGTCTAAGCAAAAATTTCCAATCAACCATGTTTTTTTCTGTAGGCTTATATGAAGAGAATACTAAAAAAAAAATCACATACAATAAATCTTCCAATTTAGCCTTCTAGATATTAAAATTTGAGCCATTCAAGCTCATTATTCTGGATGTGTTAGACTCCATCATTATAGACAAATAAAACAAGGCTAAGCTCTAATACTACTTTGATGAGAAAATTTATTGTTAAAAAATAATACTTTCTCAATTAATTGAGTATAATAGATGAGAAAAATAGAATAAAATTGAATCGATAATTTAAATAAGTTTTAGTGTGAAAAAATCTCTCTTCAAATTGAGAGTAAAAAACCACGGGACCTGAACAAGGCACTTTAATTCAATATCATCAACAATGTTACAAGTAAAGGTTCACTCTAAATATAATCAAACTAGAGTCTAATCAATTGCATCAAAATTACAAAACAATCTTGATAATAACAATTAAGAACAAAAAGAGCAAGATCAACCAACCATGATAATTCTACAATTCTAGTTTTCTATTGGACTGACTTAAAAGCCTCGAAATATAGATCTTCACCGTTCAGAATATTTCCCCAGAAAAAACCAACAAAATGTCAACGTTTGAAGTCTCTCAAATGGTACAAACTCTAACAAACATAAATATTATCCATCTGCTACCTAAACCCCGAATATGTTCTCTTTTTTTTCTTTTTTTCTCTATTTTTATTGTTGTCCACAAAACTCATATTTTTCCTTGACATCATATAATATGGAGCCTAAATAAAGCTCATACCAAGTTAGGTCTCTCTAACTAAGATGACAAAATTCAATAGTGTGAACTTCTTCTACACGTAGTTCTTGCCTCTGAGCGAGCTTGAGGTTTGAGGTAGTGTAGTTTAGTTTAAGGGCTAGGAAAAGGGTTAGGAAAGGGATTTATAGTAAAAAAAAGATTTATATTTATTTTCTAAATAATGTTTGGAATTTAAAAAAAACAAAAATAATTACTCTTGGTGAATAGTGGAGGCTCAACAACAAAAGTTCATTTTTACCGTTATTATTAATTATTATTTATTAATTGTTCCCTCCTTTAATTTTATTGATTATTATTGGCCAAACACTTGCACTGTAGTTAATTTTTTAGTTATTTATCTAATATATATATATATAATGATGATTAATTTTTAAAGTGTTCGGATTACCAGGTCGATATATATAGGGTGTTTATCTGTTCGATTTTCGGGTTATTCGAATTTCTCGGTTCGGTTTATTCAAACTTTTAATTTTTTTAGCCAATTCGAAAACTGAACCGAATATTTTAGCCAATTCAAAAACCAAACCGAATTTGAATAAATTTTAATTAAACTGAACCGAATTCGAATTTGATATTCGGTTCGAATTTCGAATAATTTGAATTCAAACCGAATTCATTTTTTTTATTTTTTGAAACTAGAATAACTCAAAATAAATTGCACCAGCCTTGAATTGAACTCGGGTCTGTACCGTGGTAGGGTACTATTCTACCACTAGACCACCGGTGTTTTTATTACCTTATTTTTATTATTAAATCTTGAGTTCAAAATATTTTTAATTTGATTATTTTAAACTTTTTCTTAAGCTATGTTTGGAAGAATAAATAATAAAAAAAATGAATTCGGTTTTCAGTTTGGTTTTCGGGTTGAAACTCGAAAACCAATTCGAAAACTGTATTTGAATTCGACTTGGTTTGAAATCCGATTCAAAAACCAAAAATTAAATTTGAATTCGATCGGATATTCGGTTCAAACCAAATATTGAACACCCATATATATATATATATGAAAGAGTAAATGGATAAATGGATACTTGGGTCGGATTGTGGGTTGACTTGCCCAGAAACATAAAACAGTTAAAAATAAAATAAAAAATGGTGTATTTATGTTTCGAACTTGCAACCTAACAAAACAAGTACAACCCTTTAACCAAGTGTGATTGGGATGTGGTTTACCGAGGGATAATAGGCCGGTACAATTGAAAGTAGTTAAAAAAAATATAAATGAAATATTTGATTGACCAAAATGTGAGTTAATGATGTTAAATATTAAAAAATATGAATCAGATATTTTATAGAACAAAATGAATGTGTAAGGTCACGAGATGAAAGGTTCATTGGAAAAACTATGTGATGAGATATATGAGAAGATGAGTTGTTTTACCGAAGTGAATAAAATATGAAATGAGTGTTATATTTTTTATTTTAATATATTATTCATGATTTATTAAGAATTTAAACATTTAATACAAATTATTATTTTTTTTAATTTATTTTGTTTTTATTTTTATCTGTGTGATGCACGCGAGAATTTTCCTAGTCTCTCTCTATATATATAATGATGCTTAATTTTCAAAGTGTCTAGATTGTCGGGTCGAGAGCTATAGTTAATTTGGATATATATGTGAGAGTAATTGATACTTGGGTCGGATTATGGGTTGACCCGCACATAAATTTAAAACGGTTAAAAATAAAATTAAAAATGATATATGTATGTTACGAACTTGCAACATAAAAAAAATTATAACTCTTTAACCAACTAGGCTAATAAGACTTTATATTTTAAATTTAACACCAAATTTGAGGAACGCTGGACATTCTTAACAATACAAGTTCAACTTTTTAACTAACTAATATATATATATATATAATGATACTTAATTTTCAAAGTGTATGGATTGCCAAGTAGAGAGTTGTGTTTAATTTGAATATATATATGAGAGTAAATGGATACTTGGGTCGAATTGTGGGTTGACCCGTCCATAAACTTAAAACGATTATGTATGTTTCGAACTTGCAACCTAATAAAACAAGTATAACCTTTTAGCCAAGTGTAATTGGGATATGATAACAATTAAAAGTGGTTAAAAAATATAAATAAAATATTTGATTGACCAAACTGTGATGTCACAGTGCTAAATATTAAAAAATATGAATCAGATATTGATAGACTAAAGTGAAAATGTAAAGTCACGAGATAAGAGGTTCATTGGAAAAAAATATGTGAGAAAATTAATTATTTTACAAAGAGAATAAAATGTAAAATAAGAATGTTCTATTTTATTTTAAAGTGAATAAAATATGAAATGAGAGTGTTTTATTTTTTATTTTAATATATTATTCGTGATTAATTAAGAATTTTAAATATTAATACATATTATTATAATTTTTTAATATAATTTATTTATATTTTTATCCGTGTGCATCGTACGAGAATTGTTTTAGTATATATATTAATGTTTAAGTTTAAAAAGCTCTAGATTAGTAGTGTCATCACAGCGCTCGACCCATTTTATGAGACAAAACGAATCGAATTAAAGAAATTGTTAACCCGTGAATCATATAAACGGGTTATAAAATAATATGAGGAGTATCGATTAAAAAATTAAATGAAAATATTTTTTTTATATTATTATTTCTATATTTATTAAAATTATATGTACATAATTTTTTTATTTTGGTTAAATATATATTATTTTTTATTTTCTCTCCATATTTATATATTTTATTAATTTAAAAAAATATATTTTAAATTAATATAATTATAAATTAGATTTTAAAAATAATTTTAACTTATTCTTTAAATTAAAATTTTCAATAATTTAATAAAAAGTTATTTTTATTTTTTTTATTAATTAATTTTCGTGTTTATTAAATTGATCTTTAAATATTTTTTAATTTTGGTTAAAATATATTTTTTTAATTGATCTTTAAATATTGTCTTAACTCTTTTTCTTAATTTAATATAATTAAAAATTAGATTTTAAAAATATGTTTACCTTATTTTTTAATTAAATTTTCAAATAATTTATTATAAAAATATTTGTATAACTTCTCTACATATTTATAATTTATATAATTAATTAATTATTTCTTATTAATTAGTTTTCTTATTTATTAATTGGATCTTTAAATAATTCTTTTTTATTTTAGTTATAATAAATGTATTTTATTTTCTCTCCATATTTATTATATGCACCATTATTTTAACTATTTTTCTTAATTTAATATAATTATAAATTTGATTTTAAAAATATTTTTACCTTATTCTTTAATTAAAAATTTCAAATAATTTATTACAAAAATATTTTTATATCTTCTATACATATTTATTATTTATATAATTAATTAATTTTTTATTAATTAATTTTCATATTTATTAAATTTATATTTAAATATTTTTTTAATTTTGATTAAAATGTATATTTTTTATTTTATCTCCATTTTTATTATATACACTATTATTTTATCTCTTTTTTTAAATCTAATAAAATAATAAATTAAATTTTAAAAATACTTTTACCTTATTCATTAATTAAAATTTTCAAATAATTTATTACATAAATATTTGTATACCTTCTCTATATATTTATTATTTATATAATTAATTAATTTTCTTTTATTAATTATATATTTTAACTATTTTTCATATCAATGATTAAATATATATACATACATAAAATTTTAAATTAAATTCAACCATCATGAGTGGTCTAATAGTTAAAGTGTTCACATCTCAAATTTGAGATCAAAGTTTGAGTTTCAATTAGTACGAATTTATAAATATTAAAATGATAGTGTTTGTGCATGTGGGTGTGAATTGAAAATGATATTAATAATATGATGATATATGTAAGTCCAAATTGAGGAATGGGAGAACGGTGGTTCTTATTAAGAGTGATTAATGGTGCATGTGAATGTGGGGGTGTTGATTGATGGGAGAATGGCGATTCATATTGAGAGTGAATGATAGTTTGTATTGAGAGTGAACGAAATGAAGTCTAATTAGAGATCTATTGGAATGTTTAAAGTGACCTCACAATATTAGTTGTTTTTAAATTAAAAAAATAATTATATTTTTATTTAACTGTTATTAATATTATATTTGAAATTTAATATATAATAGTATGTGTGAAACATAGTTTGAGGGATAAAAAAATGTTAGTTCGAATTGATAGAGTGAGTGTTAATATAAAATTTATTTTGGTGAAATATATATATATATATATATAATTAAAATTTTAACTATAATTTTGTTTAACCATTATTACTATTATTTTTTATAAAATGATAAGATATTTTGTAATAAAAAATTATTAATTAACTAAATTTTTAAAGAATCAGATATTAATAATGAGACGAGCAGTATGTATTACAAAAATCTTGAGAGTGATATCACAATATTAATAAATCTTGAATTTATTTTGGATGGTCAAAAAAATCATCCATATCAATTTTTAAAGCGAATGAATGTTAGCATTTTTTTTACAAATTATTTTTAAAATAAAAAATTTAACTATTTTTTGTTTAACCATTTTTAATATTTTTTTTTTGTAACAGGATAAAATACTTATAATAATAAACTAATATAAAAATGATATTTTAAGTAACCCAAAAATTAGTAATGAGCTAGAATAAGATGTTGGTACAAATGTTTTAAGGTGAGGTGACAAAATTAATAATAAGGTCAATTGGGGAATGTTTGAAGTAAGGTCACAAAATTAGTAAGTCAAAACTTAATTTGGGTGGCGAAATAATGATTAATTAATTTTTAAATGCAAATGAATATTAAATTTTTTTAAAAAGAATTTTGTTTTTATATTTTTTATTTATTTAATCATTATTAATATTTATTTTTCATCCAATGATAAGTTATTTTATTAATGCAAAATTTAATAAGTAAGAGCTCACCGAAAAATGCTAAAAACAATATAACGATATTATTTATGAGAGGTCAATCGATGATTAATTATAATTAGATCATATAATTACAATTAATAAATACAAATTTATTTTTGGTGAAAAAAAGATTAATATTTGTTTTTTTACTAAGTTTGTTAAAAATTAATTATTTTTTATTTACTCATTATTATTATTATAA
>NW_025919155.1:0-66948 GCF_907164915.1 Impatiens glandulifera
AGCATCAAGCATCAAGCATCAAGCATCAAGCATCGAGCATCAAGCATCAAGCATCAAGCATCAAGCATCAAGCATCAAGCATCAAGCATCAAGCATCAAGCATCAAGCATCAAGCATCAAGCATCAAGCATCAAGCATCAAGCATCAAGCATCAAGCATCAAGCATCAAGCATCAAGCATCAAGCATCAAGCATCAAGCATCAAGCATCAAGCATCAAGCATCAAGCATCAAGCATCAAGCATCAAGCATCAAGCATCAAGCATCAAGCATCAAGCATCAAGCATCAAGCATCAAGCATCAAGCATCAAGCATCAAGCATCAAGCATCAAGCATCAAGCATCAAGCATCAAGCATCAAGCATCAAGCATCAAGCATCAAGCATCAAGCATCAAGCATCAAGCATCAAGCATCAAGCATCAAGCATCAAGCATCAAGCATCAAGCATCAAGCATCAAGCATCAAGCATCAAGCATCAAGCATCAAGCATCAAGCATCAAGCATCAAGCATCAAGCATCAAGCATCAAGCATCAAGCATCAAGCATCAAGCATCTAGCATCAAGCATCAAGCATCAAGCATCAAGCATCAAGCATCAAGCATCAAGCATCAAGCATCAAGCATCAAGCATCAAGCATCAAGCATCAAGCATCAAGCATCAAGCATCAAGCATCAAGCATCAAGCATCAAGCATCAAGCATCAAGCATCAAGCATCAAGCATCAAGCATCAAGCATCAAGCATCAAGCATCAAGCATCAAGCATCAAGCATCAAGCATCAAGCATCAGCATCAAGCATCAAGCATCAAGCATCAAGCATCAAGCATCAAGCATCAAGCATCAAGCATCAAGCATCAAGCATCAAGCATCAAGCATCAAGCATCAAGCATCAAGCATCAAGCATCAAGCATCAAGCATCAAGCATCAAGCATCAAGCATCAAGCATCAAGCATCAAGCATCAAGCATCAAGCATCAAGCATCAAGCATCAAGCATCAAGCATCAAGCATCAAGCATCAAGCATCAAGCATCAAGCATCAAGCATCAAGCATCAAGCATCAAGCATCAAGCATCAAGCATCAAGCATCAAAGCATCAAGCATCAAGCATCAAGCATCAAGCATCAAGCATCAAGCATCAAGCATCAAGCATCAAGCATCAAGCATCAAGCATCAAGCATCAAGCATCAAGCATCAAGCATCAAGCATCAAGCATCAAGCATCAAGCATCAAGCATCAAGCATCAGCATCAAGCATCAAGCATCAAGCATCAAGCATCAAGCATCAAGCATCAAGCATCAAGCATCAAGCATCAAGCATCAAGCATCAAGCATCAAGCATCAAGCATCAAGCATCAAGCATCAAGCATCAAGCATCAAGCATCAAGCATCAAGCATCAAGCATCAAGCATCAAGCATCAAGCATCAAGCATCAAGCATCAAGCATAAGCATCAAGCATCAAGCATCAAGCATCAAGCATCAAGCATCAAGCATCAAGCATCAAGCATCAAGCATCAAGCATCAAGCATCAAGCATCAAGCATCAAGCATCAAGCATCAAGCATCAAGCATCAAGCATCAAGCATCAAGCATCAAGCATCAAGCATCAAGCATCAAGCATCAAGCATCAAGCATCAAGCATCAAGCATCAAGCATCAAGCATCAAGCATCAAGCATCAAGCATCAAGCATCAAGCATCAAGCATCAAGCATCAAGCATCAAGCATCAAGCATCAAGCATCAAGCATCAAGCATCAAGCATCAAGCATCAAGCATCAAGCATCAAGCATCAAGCATCAAGCATCAAGCATCAAGCATCAAGCATCAAGCATCAAGCATCAAGCATCAAGCATCAAGCATCAAGCATCAAGCATCAAGCATCAAGCATCAAGCATCAAGCATCAAGCATCAAGCATCAAGCATCAAGCATCAAGCATCAAGCATCAAGCATCAAGCATCAAGCATCAAGCATCAAGCATCAAGCATCAAGCATCAAGCATCAAGCATCAAGCATCAAGCATCAAGCATCAAGCATCAAGCATCAAGCATCAAGCATCAAGCATCAAGCATCAAGCATCAAGCATCAAGCATCAAGCATCAAGCATCAAGCATCAAGCATCAAGCATCAAGCATCAAGCATCAAGCATCAAGCATCAAGCATCAAGCATCAAGCATCAAGCATCAAGCATCAAGCATCAAGCATCAAGCATCAAGCATCAAGCATCAAGCATCAAGCATCAAGCATCAAGCATCAAGCATCAAGCATCAAGCATCAAGCATCAAGCATCAAGCATCAAGCATCAAGCATCAAGCATCAAGCATCAAGCATCAAGCATCAAGCATCAAGCATCAAGCATCAAGCATCAGCATCAAGCATCAAGCATCAAGCATCAAGCATCAAGCATCAAGCATCAAGCATCAAGCATCAAGCATCAAGCATCAAGCATCAAGCATCAAGCATCAAGCATCAAGCATCAAGCATCAAGCATCAAGCATCAAGCATCAAGCATCAAGCATCAAGCATCAAGCATCAAGCATCAAGCATCAAGCATCAAGCATCAAGCATCAAGCATCAAGCATCAAGCATCAAGCATCAAGCATCAAGCATCAAGCATCAAGCATCAAGCATCAAGCATCAAGCATCAAGCATCAAGCATCAAGCATCAAGCATCAAGCATCAAGCATCAAGCATCAAGCATCAAGCATCAAGCATCAAGCATCAAGCATCAAGCATCAAGCATCAAGCATCAAGCATCAAGCATCAAGCATCAAGCATCAAGCATCAAGCATCAAGCATCAAGCATCAAGCATCAAGCATCAAGCATCAAGCATCAAGCATCAAGCATCAAGCATCAAGCATCAAGCATCAAGCATCAAGCATCAAGCATCAAGCATCAAGCATCAAGCATCAAGCATCAAGCATCAAGCATCAAGCATCAAGCATCAAGCATCAAGCATCAAGCATCAAGCATCAAGCATCAAGCATCAAGCATCAAGCATCAAGCATCAAGCATCAAGCATCAAGCATCAAGCATCAAGCATCAAGCATCAAGCATCAAGCATCAAGCATCAAGCATCAAGCATCAAGCATCAAGCATCAAGCATCAAGCATCAAGCATCAAGCATCAAGCATCAAGCATCAAGCATCAAGCATCAAGCATCAAGCATCAAGCATCAAGCATCAAGCATCAAGCATCAAGCATCAAGCATCAAGGATCAAGCATCAAGCATCAAGCATCAAGCATCAAGCATCAAGCATCAAGCATCAAGCATCAAGCATCAAGCATCAAGCATCAAGCATCAAGCATCAAGCATCAAGCATCAAGCATCAAGCATCAAGCATCAAGCATCAAGCATCAAGCATCAAGCATCAAGCATCAAGCATCAAGCATCAAGCATCAAGCATCAAGCATCAAGCATCAAGCATCAAGCATCAAGCATCAAGCATCAAGCATCAAGCATCAAGCATCAAGCATCAAGCATCAAGCATCAAGCATCAAGCATCAAGCATCAAGCATCAAGCATCAAGCATCAAGCATCAAGCATCAAGCATCAAGCATCAAGCATCAAGCATCAAGCATCAAGCATCAAGCATCAAGCATCAAGCATCAAGCATCAAGCATCAAGCATCAAGCATCAAGCATCAAGCATCAGCATCAAGCATCAAGCATCAAGCATCAAGCATCAAGCATCAAGCATCAAGCATCAAGCATCAAGCATCAAGCATCAAGCATCAAGCATCAAGCATCAAGCATCAAGCATCAAGCATCAAGCATCAAGCATCAAGCATCAAGCATCAAGCATCAAGCATCAAGCATCAAGCATCAAGCATCAAGCATCAAGCATCAAGCATCAAGCATCAAGCATCAAGCATCAAGCATCAAGCATCAAGCATCAAGCATCAAGCATCAAGCATCAAGCATCAAGCATCAAGCATCAAGCATCAAGCATCAAGCATCAAGCATCAAGCATCAAGCATCAAGCATCAAGCATCAAGCATCAAGCATCAAGCATCAAGCATCAAGCATCAAGCATCAAGCATCAAGCATCAAGCATCAAGCATCAAGCATCAAGCATCAAGCATCAAGCATCAAGCATCAAGCATCAAGCATCAAGCATCAAGCATCAAGCATCAGCATCAAGCATCAAGCATCAAGCATCAAGCATCAAGCATCAAGCATCAAGCATCAAGCATCAAGCATCAAGCATCAAGCATCAAGCATCAAGCATCAAGCATCAAGCATCAAGCATCAAGCATCAAGCATCAAGCATCAGCATCAAGCATCAAGCATCAAGCATCAGCATCAAGCATCAAGCATCAAGCATCAAGCATCAAGCATCAAGCATCAAGCATCAAGCATCAAGCATCAAGCATCAAGCATCAAGCATCAAGCATCAAGCATCAAGCATCAAGCATCAAGCATCAAGCATCAAGCATCAAGCATCAAGCATCAAGCATCAAGCATCAAGCATCAAGCATCAAGCATCAAGCATCAGCATCAAGCATCAAGCATCAAGCATCAAGCATCAAGCAAGCATCAAGCATCAAGCATCAAGCATCAAGCATCAAGCATCAAGCATCAAGCATCAAGCATCAAGCATCAAGCATCAAGCATCAAGCATCAAGCATCAAGCATCAAGCATCAAGCATCAAGCATCAAGCATCAAGCATCAAGCATCAAGCATCAAGCATCAAGCATCAAGCATCAAGCATCAAGCATCAAGCATCAAGCATCAAGCATCAAGCATCAAGCATCAAGCATCAAGCATCAAGCATCAAGCATCAAGCATCAAGCATCAAGCATCAAGCATCAAGCATCAAGCATCAAGCATCAAGCATCAAGCATCAAGCATCAAGCATCAAGCATCAAGCATCAAGCATCAAGCATCAAGCATCAAGCATCAAGCATCAAGCAGCAAGCATCAAGCATCAAGCATCAAGCATCAAGCATCAAGCATCAAGCATCAAGCATCAAGCATCAAGCATCAAGCATCAAGCATCAAGCATCAAGCATCAAGCATCAAGCATCAAGCATCAAGCATCAAGCATCAAGCATCAAGCATCAAGCATCAAGCATCAAGCATCAAGCATCAAGCATCAAGCATCAAGCATCAAGCATCAAGCATCAAGCATCAAGCATCAAGCATCAAGCATCAAGCATCAAGCATCAAGCATCAAGCATCAAGCATCAAGCATCAAGCATCAAGCATCAAGCATCAAGCATCAAGCATCAAGCATCAAGCATCAAGCATCAAGCATCAAGCATCAAGCATCAAGCATCAAGCATCAAGCATCAAGCATCAAGCATCAAGCATCAAGCATCAGCATCAAGCATCAAGCATCAAGCATCAAGCATCAAGCATCAAGCATCAAGCATCAAGCATCAAGCATCAAGCATCAAGCATCAAGCATCAAGCATCAAGCATCAAGCATCAAGCATCAAGCATCAAGCATCAAGCATCAAGCATCAAGCATCAAGCATCAAGCATCAAGCATCAAGCATCAAGCATCAAGCATCAAGCATCAAGATCAAGCATCAAGCATCAAGCATCAAGCATCAAGCATCAAGCATCAAGCATCAAGCATCAAGCATCAAGCATCAAGCATCAAGCATCAAGCATCAAGCAGCACGCATCAAGCATCAAGCATCAAGCATCAAGCATCAAGCATCAAGCATCAAGCATCAAGCATCAAGCATCAAGCATCAAGCATCAAGCATCAAGCATCAAGCATCAAGCATCAAGCATCAAGCATCAAGCATCAAGCATCAAGCATCAAGCATCAAGCATCAAGCATCAAGCATCAAGCATCAAGCATCAAGCATCAAGCATCAAGCATCAAGCATCAAGCATCAAGCAGCAAGCATCAAGCATCAAGCATCAAGCATCAAGCATCAAGCATCAAGCATCAAGCATCAAGCATCAAGCATCAAGCAATCAAGCATCAAGCATCAAGCATCAAGCTCAAGCATCAGCATAGCACAAGCATCAAGCATCAAGCATCAAGCATCAAGCATCAAGCATCAAGCATCAAGCATCAAGCATCAAGCATCAAGCATCAAGCATCAAGCATCAAGCATCAAGCATCAAGCATCAAGCATCAAGCATCAAGCATCAAGCATCAAGCATCAAGCATCAAGCATCAAGCATCAAGCATCAAGCATCAAGCATCAAGCATCAAGCATCAAGCATCAAGCATCATCAAGCATCAAGCATCAAGCATCAAGCATCAAGCATCAAGCATCAAGCATCAAGCATCAAGCATCAAGCATCAAGCATCAAGCATCAAGCATCAAGCATCAAGCATCAAGCATCAAGCATCAAGCATCAAGCATCAAGCATCAAGCATCAAGCATCAAGCATCAAGCATCAAGCATCAAGCATCAAGCATCAAGCATCAAGCATCAAGCATCAAGCATCAAGCATCAAGCATCAAGCATCAAGCATCAAGCATCAAGCATCAAGCATCAAGCATCAAGCATCAAGCATCAAGCATCAAGCATCAAGCATCAAGCATCAAGCATCAAGCATCAAGCATCAAGCATCAAGCATCAAGCATCAAGCATCAAGCATCAAGCATCAAGCATCAAGCATCAAGCATCAAGCATCAAGCATCAAGCATCAAGCATCAAGCATCAAGCATCAAGCATCAAGCATCAAGCATCAAGCATCAAGCATCAAGCATCAAGCATCAAGCATCAAGCATCAAGCATCAAGCATCAAGCATCAAGCATCAAGCATCAAGCATCAAGCATCAAGCATCAAGCATCAAGCATCAAGCATCAAGCATCAAGCATCAAGCATCAAGCATCAAGCATCAAGCATCAAGCATCAAGCATCAAGCATCAAGCATCAAGCATCAAGCATCAAGCATCAAGCATCAAGCATCAAGCATCAAGCATCAAGCATCAAGCATCAAGCATCAAGCATCAAGCATCAAGCATCAAGCATCAAGCATCAAGCATCAAGCATCAAGCATCAAGCATCAAGCATCAAGCATCAAGCATCAAGCATCAAGCATCACGCATCAAGCATTAAGCATCAAGCATCAAGCATCAAGCATCAAGCATCAAGCATCAAGCATCAAGCATCAAACATCAAGCATCAAGCATCAAGCATCAAGCATCAAGCATCAAGCATCAAGCATCATGCATCAAGCATCAAGCATCAAGCATCAAGCATCAAATATCAAGCATCAAGCATCAAGCATCAAGCATTTATAAGGGCTATTTATAAATGTTGATATATAACACTTAAGACTCTTAAAACTTTTCCTCTTCAACAAATCTTATTGTCCTTTCCAATTTTTCAACGTTTTTTATCTTCATATTTCTGCATTTCCATGGAGTTTTGAAAAATCCAAACATATCCGAGATAGAGAGGTAGGAATTTATTGAACCCTAAAAATGACTTCCCCATTCGGGGAACGCATTATATATTTACCTAAACTAGTAGGTCCTTAAGTGAATCCCACGTTACATCATCTTACCATCCTCCTTTTTAAGTATTTTTTCGAATTTGTGTGGTATATTCATATCATAACATATGAATAGTTACTTCTTGGTCGTGAATATCTGATTCGATCCACTAAAAGTCTTCACCGACTTAGGGATGCTATAAATACTTCTCCTAAGTCATTCTGAAGGTAAGAGATCCACTCTCCACCTTCAAATCGAAGAAAATCAAAAATCCGTCATAAAGCTTCAAGGTTTCAAAATTTTCAAATCAAAAATCAAAAATCCGCCATAAAGCTTCAAGCTTTCAAATTTTCGAGCATAGGAGTATATGTGAAACGTCCCTAACTCTAAAATTACCAGTCTAAAATAGATATGATGGGACCTAAGCATGCTTGAACATATGAAATACCTAAAGACTATCATTTATGCGGAAGCAAAAGATGGATTCATACTTACAAACACATATACTTACAAATGTAGGCACTTGCTGCCAAATAATGCCATAAACGATTAAGTGCTTTAATACATAAGATCCAACAGTTTGAAAACATTTGAGAAGTATATATTCGGTTTTAAAAACATAGTACAGTCATGCAACAAAAGTTCACAAAATAACCAACATAATCATCCATGGGTCCCTCCTTCCACACTCAATCCTGCTAGTTGCTGACCCTCCAAGGATTCTCTCCAGCCAACATATAAACCTAAGGAAGAGTACCTACACCACACAAGCATAGTGAGCCTAAATACTCAACAAGCATTTAAAGGATACAAAACAGTGCAATAAAATAATAACATTTCAGTCAAAAGAATGAGTTATGCATAAACATGACTTATAAAAGGATGCATGTGGGTTTTAAACATATTTAATTAGGGTGATCTGTACAGTAATAACTTGAGCACATATTTTGACCCTTAAACATTCAGAGCTGATCCTGAATGTAAAGATCCGTAACTTTTGAGCACATGGTTGGAAGGGTACTCTTCGGAGTCCATCTCTAAATCCCCATTCCTGTTTTTGGACACATTCTGTATGGGTAGATATTCTGGGAGCTCGTCTCCAGAACTCAGTCCCATATCATAATAATAATAACAGCCATATTTTAGAATCAAGACCACCAGAGCTCATCTTGGTTGGCCATCATCTCATAAATCCGTCAATACCTTTATTTTGTTTCACCATGATCATAAAAACAAAGGGTGCTTTGTAAAAACATCATCCCATGCAAGTAAAACCAGATCTGCTTTTAGAAAACATGAACATGCAAGTAGAACTTGATCTGCTTTTATAAAACGTGAACATGCAAGGTAAAATCATATATTTATTATGGAAAACTATGATAGAAATGCATAAAAACGTTAGATACTTTGAGAGAATGATGATCAACTATGTTTATCATAAAAATCGGGTCCATGCAAGTAAGAATCAAGCTTTAAATGTAACATGCATTGATTATAGAAAATACATGGATAATACTGCAAGTGTGGGTTTCTAAAGTGGGTTTTTGAGAAAAGTACTTGCCTTATGATCTTAAAGCAGCTAAAGTCGATGGATCTTCAAGGAATCTTCAAGGGCTCTAAGGTATTGCTGTTCTTCAAGGTCTTCTAAGACTTGTTGGGCTAATTTCGTTTTAGAGAGAAAAGTGGCAAAACTATACAATGAATCACTAGAGACCCTTAAATAGACTAAGTATTGGTGGGGTGTTTGGACAAGTGTCGCCCGATCCTAAAATTAGGGGCATGCATCTTCTTTTTGACACTTGGCAGATGTATGCTACCCTTTGCATGTGTTGTTTGTACAAAACAATGGGTTTCTAGCAAAACAATGGGTTATTGAGCAATACCATGGGCTGGAATTTCAAACTATGATTTATTTAATTTAATTAATTATGGGTAAGGGTCTGATCATGAACAAGACTTGAAAATAATTCGTGGGTTTCGGTCAAAGTCTATATTTTTCGATCTAAGTCAATA
The DNA here is from genome assembly GCF_907164915.1 of Impatiens glandulifera. Taxonomy (NCBI): domain Eukaryota; kingdom Viridiplantae; phylum Streptophyta; class Magnoliopsida; order Ericales; family Balsaminaceae; genus Impatiens; species Impatiens glandulifera. Next base: position 9,423 of record NW_025919155.1, read on the forward strand.
TTGTGGGTGTTAATAAAATATTCTGGGTCTTAAGAAAATATATTCTGAGTCTTAAATAAAATATCTCGGTCTGAAATTAATTGTCACGGTCCTAAGGCATTGGTCTCGGTCCATGGCTCGAATTTTCTGGAATCATATTTTTCAGTTCATAAGTACAATCATGCTAAGTCTTTGGCCCGGTCTAGACCAAAGAACCTCGGTCTTAATTGTGATTTTTGGGTGTCACAATATGAGTATTCTCATATCCTTGGTAAAGTTCCAATCTCTCTGTAATTTATATTTACAGTTTGAATTTGAAATTTTTATATTTCAAATTGCATAAATTGTATGCATGATGTTTATAGTGTTTTATGATTATAAATATATCATAGGACCATTTATAATATTTTTGAATTGGTTAGAAAGAATCAATCAACCTAAAACAGACAACTCAAATTTAAATTTTTAAAAAAAATTGTATTTGTTGTTTTTAGGCTAGTTCTCTTGAACCACAGTCCAGAAAGCATCCCAACATAATTGTAATCATGTTGTGCAACTGTTTGGATCATTTTTGTTCCACTCCGATCATGTTTGATCAAAATCAAAATTTTCAAAACATATTTTAATTTACATATTTTAGATTACATATTTTAGTAATTACCAAAACTAACTTTAACAAATTAGAATGCGTAAATCTCAAAAATAATCTTTAAAAAATACGTCTAAAACGTCTTTAAATATAATTTTATTTAAAAATATGACAAATTAATTAAGAAGACGATGATAATACGTTAAAATAAGATATCACACAATTTGTTCATATGAGAAAATTTTACATGACTATTATTTTGATAGTTCGAGTCTCATATGACACACAAAGTTCGAATCTCATATAATAAAACAATCCAAATTCGAGCCTCAAATAACAATTACACAAATTATTATTTACGTCAATTTATCATTATTATTTCTAAATAAATTTATAATATACATAAATATTTAACAATACAAAATAATAAGATTTTAGAAATATAATAATTTCTAAAAAAATTAAAAAAACTTTTTGTTTAAATAATACAGAAATTTATGATGCTCAATGCTTGATGCTTGATGCTTGATGCTTGATGCTTGATGCTTGATGCTTGATGCTTGATGCTTGATGCTTGATGCTTGATGCTTGATGCTTGATGCTTGATGCTTGATGCTTGATCCTTGATGCTTGATCCTTGATACTTGATGCTTGATGCTTGATGCTTGATGCTTGATGCTTGATGCTTGATGCTTGATTCTTGATGCTTGATTCTTGATGCTTGATTGTTGATGTTTGATGCTTGATGCTTGTCGCCTGATGCCTGATGCATGATGCCTGATGCCTGATGCCTGATGCCTGATGCCTGATGCCTGATACTTGATGCCTGATACCTGTTGCATGATGCATGATGCATGATGATTAATTCCTAATACTTAAATGCTTAATTCCTAATACTTACTCCTAATACTTAATGCTTAATGCTCAATGCTCAATGCTCAATGCTCAATGCTCAATGCTCAATGCTCAATGCTCAATGCTCAATGCTCAATGCTCAATGCTCAATGCTCAATGCTCAATGCTCAATGCCCAATGCCCAATGCTCAATGCCCAATGCCCAATGCCCAATGCCCAATGCCCAATGCCCAATGCCCAATGCCCAATGCCCAATGCCCAATGCCCAATGCCCAATGCCCAATGCTCAATGCTCAATGCTCAATGCTCAATGCTCAATGCTCAATGCTCAATGCTCAATGCTCAATCCTCAATGCTCAATGATCAATGATCAATGCTCAATGCTCAATGCTCAATGCTCAATGCTCAATGCTCAATGCTCAATGCTCAATGCTCAATGCTCAATGCTCAATGCTCAATGCTCAATGCTCAATGCTCAATGCTCAATGTTCAATGCTCAATATTATATGCTTAATGCTCAATGCTCAATGCTCAATGCTCAATGCTCAATGCTCAATGCTCAATGCTCAATGCTCAATGCTCAATGCTCAATGCTCAATGCTCAATGCTCAATGCTCAATGCTTAATACTTAATACTTAATACTTAATACTTAATACTTAATGCTTGAAACTTGAAACTTGAAACTTGATGATTGATGTTTAATGCTTAATGCTTAATGCTTGATGCTTGATGCTTGATGCTTGATGCTTGATGCTTGATGCTTGATGCTTGATGCTTGATGCTTGATGCTTGATGCTTGATGCTTGATGCTTGATGCTTGATGCTTGATGCTTGATGCTTGATGCTTGATGCTTGATGCTTGATGCTTGATGCTTGATGCTTGATGCTTGATGCTTGATGCTTGATGCTTGATGATTGATGCTTGATGCTTGATGCTTGATGATTGATGCTTGATGCTTAATGCTTAATGCTTGATGTTATATGCTTAATGCTTGATACTTGATTCTTGATGCTTGATGCTCGATGCTCGATGCTCGATGCTCGATGCTCGATGCTCGATGCTCGATGCTCGATGCTCAATGCTCGATGCTCAATGCTCAATGCTCAATGCTCAATGCTCAATGCTCAATGCTCAATGCTCAATGCTCAATGCTCAATGCTCAATGCTCAATGCTCAATGCTCAATGCTCAATTCTCAATTCTCAATTCTCAATTCTCAATTCTCAATGCTCAATGCTCAATGCTCAATGCTCAATGCTCAATGCTCAATGCTCAATGCTCAATGCTCAATGCTCAATGCTCAATGCTCAATGCTCAATGCTCAATGCTGAATGCTGAATGCTGAATGCTCAATGCTCAATGCTTAATGCTTAATGCTTAATGCTCAATGCTTAATGCTTAATGCTTAATTCTTAATGCTTAATGCTTAATGCTTAATGCTTAATGCTTAATGCTTAATGCTTAATGCTTAATGCTTAATGCTTAATGCTTAATGCTTAATGCTTAATGCTTAATGCTTAATGCTTAATGCTTAATGCTTAATGCTTAATGCTTAATGCTTAATTCTTAATGCTTAATGCTTAATGCTTAATGCTTAATGCTTAATGCTTAATGCTTAATGCTTAATGCTTAATGCTTAATGCTTAATGCTTAATGCTTAATGCTTAATGCTTAATGCTTAATGCTTAATGCTTAATGCTTAATGCTTAATGCTTAATGCTTAATGCTTAATGCTTAATGCTTAATGCTTAATGCTTAATGCTTAATGCTTAATGCTTAATGCTTAATGCTTAATGCTTAATGCTTAATGCTTGATGCTTGATGCTTAATGCTTGATGCTTGATGCTTGATGCTTGATGCTTGATGCTCGATGCTCGATGCTTGATGCTCGATGTTCGATGCTCGATGCTCGATGCTCGATGCTCGATGCTCGATGCTCGATGCTCGATGCTCGATGCTCGATGCTCGATGCTCGATGCTCGATGCTCGATGCTCGATGCTCGATGCTCAATGCTCAATGCTCAATGCTCAATGATCAATGATCAACGCTCAATGTTGAATGTTGAATGCTCAATGCTTAATGCTCAATGCTCAATGCTCAATGCTGAATGCTGAATGCTGAATGCTGAATGCTGAATGCTGAATGCTGAATGCTGAATGCTGAATGCTGAATGCTGAATGCTGAATGCTCAAAGCTCGATGCTCGATGCTCGATGCTCGATGCTCGATGCTCGATGCTCGATGCTCGATGCTCGATGCTCGATGCTCGATCCTCGATGCTCGATGCTCGATGCTCGATGCTTGATGCTCGATGCTCCATTCTCCATTCTCAATTCTCAATTCTCAATTCTCAATTCTCAATGCTCAATGCTCAATGCTCAATGCTCAATGCTCAATGCTCAATGCTCAATGCTCAATGCTCAATGCTCAATGCTCGATGCTCGATGCTCGATGCACGTGCTCGATGCTCGATGCACGATGCTCGATGCTCCATTCTCCATTCACAATTCTCAATTCTCAATTCTCAATTCTCAATTCTCAATGCTCAATGCTCAATGCTCAATGCTCAATGCTCAATGCTCAATGCTCAATGCTCAATGCTCAATGCTCAATGCTCAATGCTCAATGCTCAATGCTCAATGCTCAATGCTCAATGCTCAATGCTCAATGCTCAATGCTCAATGCTCAATGCTCAATGCTCAATGCTTAATGCTCAATGCTTAATGCTTGATGCTTGATGCTTGATGCTTGATGCTTGATGCTTGATGCTTGATGCTTGATGCTTGATGCTTGATGCTTGATGCTTGATGCTTGATGCTTGATGCTTGATGCTTGATGCTTGATGCTTGATGCTTGATGATTGATGCTTGATGCTTGATGCTTGATGATTGATGCTTGATGCTTAATGCTTAATGCTTAATGATGCTTAATGCTTGATACTTGATTCTTGATGCTTGATGTTTGATTCTTGATACTCGATGCTCGATGCTCGATGCTCGATGCTCGATGCTCGATGCTCGATGCTCGATGCTCGATGCTCGATGCTCGATGCTCGATGCTCGATGCTCGATGCTCGATGCTCGATGCTCAATGCTCGATGCTCAATGCTCAATGCTCAATGCTCAATGCTCAATGCTCAATGCTCAATGCTCAATGCTCAATGCTCAATGCTCAATTCTCAATTCTCAATTCTCAATTCTCAATTCTCAATTCTCAATTCTCAATGCTCAATGCTCAATGCTCAATGCTCAATGCTCAATGCTCAATGCTGAATGCTGAATGCTCAATGCTCAATGCTGAATGCTGAATGCTGAATGCTGAATGCTCAATGCTCAATGCTCAATGCTTAATGCTTAATGCTCAATGCTCAATGCTCAATGCTCAATGCTCAATGCTTAATGCTTAATGCTTAATGCTTAATGCTTAATGCTTAATGCTTAATGCTTAATGCTTAATGCTTAAAGCTTAATGCTTAATGCTTAATGCTTAATGCTTAATGCTTAATGCTTAATGCTTAATGCTTAATGCTTAATGCTTAATGCTTAATGCTTAATGCTTAATGCTTAATGCTTAATGCTTAATGCTTAATGCTTAATGCTTAATGCTTAATGCTTAATGCTTAATGCTTAATGCTTAATGCTTAATGCTTAATGCTTAATGCTTAATGCTTAATGCTTAATGCTTAATGCTTAATGCTTAATGCTTAATGCTTAATGCTTAATGCTTAATGCTTAATGCTTAATGCTTAATGCTTAATGCTTAATGCTTAATGCTTAATGCTTAATGCTTAATGCTTAATGCTTAATGCTTAATGCTTAATGCTTAATGCTTAATGCTTGATGCTTGATGCTTAATGCTTGATGCTTGATGCTTGATGCTTGATGCTCGATGCTCGATGCTCGATGCTTGATGCTCGATGTTCGATGCTCGATGCTCGATGCAAAATGCTCGATGCTTAATGCTCGATGCTCGATGCTCGATGCTCGATGCTCAATGCTCAATGCTCAATGCTCAATGATCAATGATCAACGCTCAATGTTGAATGTTGAATGCTTAATGCTCAATGCTCAATGCTCAATGCTGAATGCTCAATGCTGAATGCTGAATGCTGAATGCTGAATGCTGAATGCTGAATGCTGAATGCTGAATGCTGAATGCTGAATGCTGAATGCTGAATGCTCAAAGCTCGAAGCTCGATGCTCGATGCTCGAAGCTCGATGCTCGATGCTCGATGCTCGATGCTCGATGCTCGATGCTCGATGCTCGATGCTCGATGCTCGATGCTCGATGCTCGATGCTCGATGCTCGATCCTCGATGCTCGATGCTCGATGCTCGATGCTCGATGCTCGATGCTCGATGCTCGATGCTCGATGCTCGATGCTCGATGCTCGATGCTCCATTCTCAATTCTCAATTCTCAATTCTCAATTCTCAATTCTCAATTCTCAATGCTCAATGCTCAATGCTCAATGCTCAATGCTCAATGCTCAATGCTCAATGCTCAATGCTCAATGCTCGATGCTCAATGCTCGATGCTCGATGCTCGATGCTCGATGCTCGATGCTCGATGCTCGATGCTCGATGCACGATGCTCGATGCTCCATTCTCCATTCACAATTCTCAATTCTCAATTCTCAATTCTCAATTCTCAATGCTCAATGCTCAATGCTCAATGCTCAATGCTCAATGCTCAATGCTCAATGCTCAATGCTCAATGCTCAATGCTCAATGCTCAATGCTCAATGCTCAATGCTCAATGCTCAATGCTCAATGCTCAATGCTCAATGCTCAATGCTCAATGCTCAATGCTCAATGCTCAATGCTCAATGCTCAATGCTCAATGCTTAATGCTCAATGCTCAATGCTTAATGCTTAATGCTTAATGCTTAATGCTTAATGCTTAATGCTTAATGCTCAATGCTTAATGCTCAATGCTTAATGCTTAATGCTTAATGCTTAATGCTTAATGCTTAATGCTTAATGCTTAATGCTTAATGCTTAATGCTTAATGCTTAATGCTTAATGCTTAATGCTTAATGCTTAATGCTTAATGCTTAATGCTTAATGCTTAATGCTTAATGCTTAATGCTTAATGCTTAATGCTTAATGCTTAATGCTTAATGCTTAATGCTTAATGCTTAATGCTTAATGCTTAATGCTTAATGCTTAATGCTTAATGCTTAATGCTTAATGCTTAATGCTTAATGCTTGATGCTTAATGCTTGATGCTTGATGCTTAATGCTTGATGCTTGATGCTTGATGCTTGATGCTTGATGCTCGATGCTCGATGTTCGATGCTCGATGTTCGATGCTCGATGCTCGATGCTCGATGCTCGATGCTCGATGCTCGATGCTCAATGCTCAATGCTCAATGCTCAATGATCAATGATCAACGCTCAATGTTGAATGTTGAATGCTCAATGCTTAATGCTCAATGCTGAATGCTGAATGCTGAATGCTGAATGCTGAATGCTGAATGCTGAATGCTGAATGCTGAATGCTGAATGCTGAATGCTGAATGCTGAATGCTGAATGCTGAATGCTGAATGCTGAATGCTGAATGCTGAATGCTGAATGCTGAATGCTGAATGCTGAATGCTGAATGCTGAATGCTGAATGCTGAATGCTGAATGCTGAATGCTCAAAGCTCGAAGCTCGAAGCTCGATGCTCGATGCTCGATGCTCGATGCTCGATGCTCGATGCTCGATGCTCGATGCTCGATGCTCGATGCTCGATCCTCGATGCTCGATGCTCGATGCTCGATGCTCGATGCTCGATGCTCAATGCTCAATGCTCAATTCTCAATTCTCAATTCTCAATTCTCAATTCTCAATTCTCAATTCTCAATTCTCAATTCTCAATTCTCAATGCTCAATGCTCAATGCTCAATGCTCAATGCTCAATGCTCAATGCTCAATGCTCAATGCTCAATGCTCAATGCTCAATGCTCAATGCTCAATGCTCGATGCTCGATGCTCGATGCTCGATGCACGTGCTCGATGCTCGATGCACGATGCTCGATGCTCCATTCTCCATTCACAATTCTCAATTCTCAATTCTCAATTCTCAATTCTCAATGCTCAATGCTCAATGCTCAATGCTCAATGCTCAATGCTCAATGCTCAATGCTCAATGCTCAATGCTCAATGCTCAATGCTCAATGCTCAATGCTCAATGCTCAATGCTCAATGCTCAATTCTCAATGCTCAATGCTCAATGCTCAATGCTCAATGCTCAATGCTCAATGCTCAATGCTCAATGCTCAATGCTCAATGCTCAATGCTCAATGCTCAATGCTCAATGCTCAATGCTCAATGCTTAATGCTCAATGCTCAATGCTCAATGCTTAATGCTTAATGCTTAATGCTTAATGCTTAATGCTTAATGCTTAATGCTTAATGCTTAATGCTCAATGCATAATGCTTAATGCTTAATGCTCAATGCTTAATGCTTAATGCTCAATGCTTAATGCTTAATGCTTAATGCTTAATGCTTAATGCTTAATGCTTAATGCTTAATGCTTAATGCTTAATGCTTAATGCTTAATGCTTAATGCTTAATGCTTAATGCTTAATGCTTAATGCTTAATGCTTAATGCTTAATGCTTAATGCTTAATGCTTAATGCTTAATGCTTAATGCTTAATGCTTAATGCTTAATGCTTAATGCTTAATGCTTAATGCTTAATGCTTAATGCTTAATGCTTAATGCTTAATGCTTAATGCTTAATGCTTAATGCTTAATGCTTAATGCTTAATGCTTAATGCTTAATGCTTAATGCTTGATGCTTGATGCTTGATGCTTGATGCTTGATGCTTGATGCTTGATGCTTGATGCTTGATGCTTGATGCTTGATGCTTGATGCTTGATTCTTGATACTCGATGTTCGATGCTCGATGCTCGATGCAAAATGCTCGATGCTCGATGCTCGATGCTCGATGCTCGATGCTCGATGCTCGATGCTCGATGCTCGATGCTCGATGCTCGATGCTCGATGCTCGATGCTCGATGCTCGATGCTCGATGCTCGATGCTCGATGCTCGATGCTCGATGCTCGATGCTTGATGCTTGATGCTTGATGCTTGATGCTTGATGCTTGATGCTCGATGCTCGATGCTCGATGCTCGATGCTCGATGCTCGATGCTCGATCCTCGATGCTCGATGCTCGATGCTCGATGCTCGATGCTCGATGCTCGATGCTCGATGCTCGATGCTCGATGCTCGATGCTCGATGCTCGATGCTCGATGCTCGATGCTCGATGCTTAATGCTTAATGCTTAATGCTTAATACTTAATGCTTAATGCTTAATGCCTAATGCTTAATGTCTAATGCCTAATGCCTAATGCTTAATGCTCGATGCTCGATGTTTAATGCTCGATGCTCGATGCTCGATTCTCGATTCTTGATGCTCGATGCTCGATGCTTGATGCTCGATGCTTGATGCTTGATGCTTGATGCTTGATTCTTGATTCTTGATTCTTGATGCTTGATTCTTGCTGCTTGCTGCTCAATGCCCGATGCTCGATGCTCGATGCTCGATGCTCGATGCTCGATGCTCGATGCTCGATGCTCGATGCTCGATGCTCGATGCTCGATGCTCGATGCTTGATGTTTGATCTTGATGCTCGATGCTCGATGCTCGATGCTCGATGCTCGATGCTCGATGCTTGATGCTTGATGCTTGATGCTTGATGCTTGATGCTTGATGCTTGATTCTTGATGCTTGATTGTTGATGTTTGATGCTTGATGCTTGTCGCCTGATGCCTGATGCCTGATGCATGATGCCTGATGCCTGATGCCTGATGCCTGATGCCTGATGCCTGATGCCTGATGCCTGATGCCTGATGCCTGATGCCTGATACCTGATGCCTGATACCTGTTGCATGATGCATGATGCATGATGATTAATTCCTAATACTTAAATGCTTAATTCCTAATACTTACTCCTAATACTTAATGCTTAATGCTCAATGCTCAATGCTCAATGCTCAATGCTCAATGCTCAATGCCAATGCTCAATGCTCAATGCTCAATGCTCAATGCTCAATGCTCAATGCTCAATGCTCAATGCTCAATGCTCAATGCTCAATGCTCAATGCCAATGCCCAATGCCCAATGCCCAATGCCCAATGCCCAATGCCCAATGCCCAATGCCCAATGCCCAATGCCCAATGCCCAATGCCCAATGCCCAATGCCCAATGCCCAATGCCCAGCCCAATGCCCAATGCCCAATGCCCAATGCCCAATGCCCAATGCCCAATGCCCAATCCCCAATGCTCAATGCTCAATGCTCAATGCTATATGCTCAATGCTCAATGCTCAATCCTCAATGCTCAATGCTCAATGATCAATGCTCAATGCTCAATGCTCAATGCTCAATGCTCAATGCTCAATGCTCAATGCTCAATGCTCAATGCTCAATGCTCAATGCTCAATGCTCAATGCTCAATGCTCAATGCTCAATGCTCAATGCTCAATGCTCAATGCTCAATGCTCAATGCTCAATGTTCAATGCTCAATACTCAATGCTCAATGCTCAATGCTCAATGCTCAATGCTCAATGCTTAATACTTAATACTTAATACTTAATACTTAATACTTAATACCTAATACTTAATGCTTGAAACTTGAAACTTGAAACTTGATGATTGATGTTTAATGCTTAATGCTTAATGCTTGATGCTTGATGCTTGATGCTTGATGCTTGATGCTTGATCCTTGATGCTTGATGCTTGATGCTTGATGCTTGATGCTTGATGCTTGATGATTGATGCTTGATGCTTAATGCTTAATGCTTAATGCTTAATGCTTAATGCTTAATGCTTAATGCTTAATGCTTAATGCTTAATGCTTAATGCTTAATGCTTAATGCTTAATGCTTAATGCTTAATGCTTATGCTTAATGCTTAATGCTTAATGCTTAATGCTTAATGCTTAATGCTTAATGCTTGATGCTTAATGCTTGATGCTTAATGCTTGATGCTTGATGCTTAATGCTTGATGCTTGATGCTTGATGCTTGATGCTTGATGCTCGATGCTTGATGTTCGATGTTCGATGCTCGATGCTCGATGCTCGATGATCGATGCTCGATGCTCGATGCTCGATGCTCGATGCTTAATGCTCGATGCTCGATGCTCAATGCTCAATGCTCAATGCTTAATGCTTAATGCTTAATGCTTAATGCTTAATGCTTAATGCTTAATGCTTAATGCTTAATGCTTAATGCTTAATGCTTAATGCTTAATGCTTAATCCTTAATGCTTAATGCTTGATGCTTGATGCTTGATGCTTGATGCTTGATGCTTGATGCTTGATTCTTGATGCTCGATGTTCGATGCTCGATGCTTGATGCAAAATGCTCGATGCTCGATGCTCGATGCTCGATGCTCGATGCTCGATGCTCGATGCTCGATGCTCGATGCTCGATGCTCGATGCTTAATGCTTAATGCTTAATACTTAATACTTAATGCTTAATGCCTAATGCTTAATGTCTAATGCCTAATGCCTAATGCTTAATGCTCGATGCTCGATGTTTAATGCTCGATGCTCGATGCTCGATGCTCGATGCTCGATTCTCGATTCTTGATGCTTGATGCTCGATGCTTGATGCTTGATGCTTGATTCTTGCTTCTTGATTCTTGATTCTTGATGCTTGATTCTTGCTGCTTGCTGCTCAATGCTCGATGCTCGATGCTCGATGCTCGATGCTCGATGCTCGATTCTTGATGCTCGATGCTCGATGCTCGATGCTCGATGATTGATGCTTGATGCTTGATGCTTGATGCTTGATGCTTGATGCTTGATGCTTGATGCTTGATGCTTGATGCTTGATGCTTGATGCTTGATGCTTGATGCTTGATGCTTGATGCTTGATGCTTGATGCTTGATGCTTGATGCTTGATTCTTGATTCTTGATTCTTGATGCTTGATGCTTGATGCTCGATGCTCGATGCTCGATGCTCGATGCTCGATGCTCGATGCTCGATGCTCGATGCTCGATGCTCGATGCTCGATGCTCGATGCTCGATGCTCGATGCTCGATGCTCGATGCTCGATGCTCGATGCTCGATGCTCGATGCTCGATGCTCGATGCTCGATGCTCGATGCTCGATGCTCGATGCTCGATGCTCGATGCTCGATGCTCGATGCTCGATGCTCGATGCTCGATGCTCGATGCTCGATGCTCGATGCTCGATGCTCGATGCTCGATGCTCGATGCTCGATGCTCGATGCTCGATGCTCGATGCTCGATGCTCGATGCTCGATGCTCGATGCTCGATGCTCGATGCTCGATGCTCGATGCTCGATGCTCGATGCTCGATGCTCGATGCTCGATGCTCGATGCTCGATGCTCGATGCTCGATGCTCGATGCTCGATGCTCGATGCTCGATGCTCGATGCTCGATGCTCGATGCTCGATGCTCGATGCTCGATGCTTGATGCTTGATGCTTGATGCTTGATGCTTGATGCTTGATGCTTGATGCTTGATGCTTGATGCTTGATGCTTGATGCTTGATGCTTGATGCTTGATGCTTGATGCTTGATGCTTGATGCTTGATGCTTGATGCTTGATGCTTGATGCATGATGCATTGATGATTGATGCTTGATGCTTGATGCTTGATGCGTGATGCTTGATGCTTGATGCTTGATGCTTGATGCATGATGCAAGATGCATGATGCTTGATGCTTGATGCTTGATGCTTGATGCTTGATGATGCTTGATGCTTGATGCTTGATGCTTGATGCTTGATGCTTATGCTTGATGCTTGATGCTTGATGCTTGATTCTTGATGCTTGATGCTTGATGCTTGATGCTTGATGCATTGATGCTTGATGCTTGATGCTGATGCTTGATGCTTGATGCTTGATGCTTGATGCTTGATGCTTGATGCTTGATGCTTGATGCTTGATGCTTGATGGCTTGATGCTTGATGCTTGATGCTTGATGCTTGATGCTTGATGCTTGATGCTTGATGCTTAATGATTGATGCTTGATGATTGATGATTAATGTTTAATGCTTTAATAATATAATATATTTGATATATTACTTTTAGTTTAATATAATATATTTGATATACATTATCAATTCCATCATAAAAAATTACTTTATTTGATATTTTTGAAATCAAATAATTTGAAGAAAAATCTTGTTTAATTCTAGAATAATGAGACAAACGTGCCAATATTATGGGATGCAAAAATGCAACCGAAAATAAATATTTAAGCGCTTCGGTAAAAGATGCTTGAAACACTATAATGATTTCTTTTGTAATCATTAATTCACACATATATGTGCGATTTAAAAAGATACCAACACGAATGTGGGGGCTAATATTTTTATTGAAAGATATAAAATAACAATAAAATATCTTGTTTATATTTACTAAGTTAGTGTTCAAATCGATATTTCAAATTTGACGATTTTGAAATAAAAAAATGTGTAATTTCTTTGACATTATTTTCATAAAAATTTGTAGAACCAATATCTTCAAAAAGATATTATGAAATAGATGAAAAAGAAAATTTATAAAGTCTTTGTATGACTTATAACAAATTTTATAATAATGACAATTATATATGTCATGAAGACAATGAAAATTATTTCATTACGTGTCATTTGTACGATATTTTTATTGTTAAAAATTACGATAAAAATGATTAAAATCCACTTAGGTCGTAATTGCACTATACGAAATATCATGTTGTTATCAAATGATATATTTATATTATTAAATGAATACATTTACGTCCGCAAGTGAATATGTTTACACTTGGAAGTACAATCTACGGATTGAAATTTTCTATGAAAATTTTAATTAATATATTAAACGTTATAATCTATATTTTTGACTTATGTCGAAAAATAAAACATTTTTATGAAAAATATGTAATTGAATACACGAATACAGAATAGTTCAAAGACATTTTGTCTACTAGTTAGCCAAGTAAACAATATTTTCATAAAAAATAATTTAAATTGTAAGCATTTACGAATCACTATGCTTATTATTAGAAGATGTTCCAATGTTATCTAAGAATGTACAAACGGGAATTTCTAACTTTTGCTTTGGGTCAAATTATTTTAACTAAGGGTTAAACTATTCTAACTAACGATATTTTGATGATCAGTTTGTATAAAATTTAAATAAGAAGGAAACTAAGACGTCTAATTGTTTTTGTGCAGTTGCATCAAAACATGTTAAGTTTGACTTAGCTTGAATCAGGTTCATTAGACATATTGGTTATTAGACGTACGTAGTTAGACGTGCAGTCTACCAGATACGTAGTTAGACGTGTAGACTAACAAACGTAGTTAGACGTGTAGTGTAACAGATACGTAGTTAGACGTGTAGTCCAACATATACGTAGTTAGACGTGTAGTCTAATAGACATAGTTAGACGTGTAGTCTAATAGATACGTAATAAGACGTATAGTCTAACAGAGACGTAGTTATACGTGCAATCTAACAGATACGTAGTTAGACGTGTAGCCTAACAGATACATAGTTAGACATGCAATCTAACAAATACAAAGTTAGATGTGTTGTCCAATAGACGTAGTTAGAGGTGCAGTCTAATAGACGTAGTTAGACGTACAGTCTAATGGATACGTAATTAGACATGCAGTCTAACAGATACGTAGTTAGACGTGCAGTCTAATGGATATGTAGTTAGACGTGCAATCTAACAGATACGTAGTTAGACGTGCAGTCTAACGGATAGGTAGTTAGACGTGTAGTCTAACAGATACGTAGTTAGACGTATAGTGTAAGAGATACGTTGTTAGACATGCAGTCTAACAGACGCAGTTAGACGTGCAGTCTAATGGATACGTAGTTAGACGTGTAGTTTAATAAATACATATTTAGACGTTTAGTCTAACGGATACGTAGTTAGACGTATAGTCTAACAGACGTAGTTAGACGTGTAATCTAATAGATACGTAGTTAGACGTGTAGTCTAATAGATACATAGTTAGATATGTAGTCTAACAAATACGTAATTAGACATGCATTTTAATGGCTACGTAGTTAGACATGCAGTCTAACACATACGTTGTTAGACGTGCAGTCTAACAGATAAGTAGTTAGACGTGTAGTCTAACAGACGTAGTTAGACGTGCAGTCTAATGGATACGTAGTTAGACGTGTAGTCTAACGGATACGTAGTTAGACGTGCATTCTAACGGATACGTAGTTATACGTGCAGTTTAAGAGACGTAGTTAGACGTGTAGTCTAACAGATACGTAGTTAGACGTGAAGTCTAATGGATACGTAGTTAGACGTGCAATCTAACCGATGAAAGTTAGATGTGCAGTCTAACTCCTTCAGACTAGTCTTAGGGGACATAGTTAGACGTGTTGTCTAACTCTATTAGACTTGGTGGTCTAATAGATTCTGCTATTAGACGGAGGCGTCTAACTTCATTAGAGTTGGTAGTCTAATGGAGCACGTGTAATGTCTCGCTTCAGCAGTTGCTTGAAGTTAACATCCGTCTACCCATGATCATATAGATGTACGCTACTCTTTCTCCACTAATCTGTGATGATCAGTACGACAACCAATTACATCCAATGAATTAATACCACATAGGCAAATATTCTTCCCACTACTAGTTTCTTGTAGGAAGAATATTTGGGAGCACTACCAGATTGGTACGACCACAATCTTTATGTATAGAGTTTGTTGTACCTGTGTACTATGGAGGCTTTCCAATGGGTATTTGTCACATGTCATTATAGAAGATTCGACCATTGGTACCTGCTCTCTATTTAAAGATCCTTAAGGACAACGGATGAAGTGACACACGAATACAAGCAGTACACAAGACGTGCGAACTGACAATCGATCTTACAAATTGCTTTCTTGCTTACTGTGTTTTGTACGTCAAGAGAGAGATAAAATCAAATAATTGTCTAGCTGAGTGATATTCTTCAATATACTGTAAGTAGAAAAGACTATGTTCTGTTCAACAGCGAGCTAGCTTTGTAACTATATTTAATTCTAAGAAAATTATAGTGAATCCTTCCGGTGGTTGGAAGAATGGGTGACGTATGAGATTTTTACTCCGAAAATCCATAAATAACTCTATGTGTCATTTATATTCTGTCATCTTCTCATTCATCGGTTCTTAGCTTCAAACTTGAGCAAACGTTTCTGCACTTGAATCGTTTCAAGAGTTTGCAAGGTTTTGTGAAGAATAGAAAGTGATACAAATCCCTAACAGGATTTCTATCAAACCGTTTTTGCACGAAGTTGTCATCAATAGTTAGACCCCTGTCTCTATTGGTGTCACCGATCCTTTCAATTTATATCAGAGCCCTGTTTCTATTCTCAAGCTATCACTAAGAATGTCGACCATAACCAAAGATGTCAGTGCTACCGCAATCCCCATATTCTCAAGAGAAAACTATATCGTGTGGAAGAAAAGAGTTCATGGTCATCTCTCTTCTCTTCATAACGACATGTGGAGTGTTATCATAGATGGTCCCATCAAGATTGATAAGGAGAAATCTAAATGGACCAATGAAGACAAGATGAGAAATAACCTCAACAACATGGAATTAGACGTGCTGTATAGATCTCTTGATGAAAGTATGTTTAACTACATCATCGAGTGCGACACTGCCAAGGAGATTTGGGATAGATTTACACAACTGAGTGAGGGCAATGAGCAAACAAAGGAGAACAAGATCATGGTTTCTACTTAACAGTTCGATAGTTTTAAAATGTGTCCTAGAGAAGCAATGACTGAGTTTAACACAAGGTTCAACAAAATCATCTTCACTCTCTCTATTCTCGATAAGACCTATAGCAATAGGGAGATTACTATCAAGGCTATGCGTTTTTTGCCAAGGGAATGGGATATAGAGACGATGGCTATGAGGGAATCCAAAGACCTCAACAATATCTCGTTTTTCGATCTGTTTGCTGATCTGAAAGCCTATGAGTTCGACTTGAACTCAAGGATTGAAGAAGATCAACCCTCATCCATCATCATTGCCAAACCTTGGTGACTGCTGAAGAGTCACCAGTTGCTCCTGATGTGAAGACAGCTTCCCAGCAGCTCAGCAGCGATGCTATGTCTCTCTTCGTGAAGAAGTTTGGCGACTTCATGAAGAAGAGCAACTCTAACTCAATCTCTTCAAATTCAAATGATAATAAGTAATCCAAAGCTAATGTTAAGTGTTTTAATTGTGGAATTTTACGTCATTACTATTCGGACTGTCGGAATCCGAAGGGTGATGAGAAGAAGAAGGACAAAGAAAAGGAGCTGAAGGCTCTTGTAGTAGGGGATGGGAAGAACAGACGAAACTATAATGAATCTTACTCTTCATCCAACGACAATGATGAAGACGAGGTTGTTTGTTTCATGGTAAGAGAAGAAGAAGAAACTCAAGAAACTGAGGTATTTGACTTCTCTTCTGAAATTTTTTTAAGGGAACAACTGGTAGTTGCACTAGATGACATAGTCATAGAGTACAGAAAGTTAGTAGAATCCCAAAATGAAATACAGTCTTCATGTAATGTGTCTCAACTTCCTTGTCCCAATCTCTAGAATTAAAAACTCTTGAAAATGACAAGATCAAGATCTCATCTTAGAATGAGATTCTCAAAGAACATATTCAAACTCTTTCTTCTGAAAACAAAAGGTTAAACTATGTTGTTAGTTCTTGGACAAGGTTTGAAGAAGCTGTCAAATATTAGATTAGTCTGTTGAAGCCTGCTGGATCTAAATTCGGTTTAAGATTTGATAGAGATGACCCAAACCAGTCCTACAAAAATTTAAACTCATCAACCGACAAGCTTAAGCCAATAAGTTTTGTCAAAGGGAGTCTAACTAACATTGAATCTGATCCAATTCATGAAGAGTTAGCTTTAAAGAATGAAATAGCTTATGTTCCGCCAACTGTTAGCTGGCTGAAAATTAAGTTAGAAGTAGCCACCAAGACTGACAATGTAAAATCTGACTCTAACTCAAGTAGTTTTAAAAGAAAATCACTCTCAAAAGCTAAGGGATCAGTGGCTAGCAGAAAGGCATCTGCTAAATCAAAATCATACGCACTTATTACAACACAAAATGGAAAATCCATCAAAATAACTCAAATATGGATTCCTAAGGGACTGACTGATCGAGGATCCAATTGAATGTGGGTACCAAAGTTTGTAAATATTTTCTTGTGTAGGAAGTAAGCATGGAGCATACTCTTCTAACTATACATTTTAAGAGATCAACAATGGCCCTTGCCATTCCTAAGGACTAAGTGTTTATGTTTTAAGAATATTTTTGGTCTTAAGGACCTCAAAACATTTATTTATTCATTTTGTACATGCACATAATGAGAGAGAAAATTTATTATGAAAATAAAGATGCACGCAGACAAAATGCTTTAATCGGTCCATGAGACGAGGTCGTATAAAAGAAAAAGCATGTACTTAAATGTATTTTTATTTACATACTATGCATCTAAGTCTATGTGTCTTGATTAGTAACCTGCGCGGTTAGACGCCGACGTTTAATAGACGTTAGACGTTTATAAGACAAGATCATTTGGAAGCTCACGTCTAATCAAACACACGTCTAATACGTGTTGTTCATGCGTAATTAGATGTCAACGTCTAATAGACATTAGACGTTTATAAGACAAATGATTAGACGTCTACTTCTAATAGATATTTAGATCTCATAAATTGTAGAAGTAAGAAAAACGTCTAACTACATGTGTATTAGACTGATTAAGGACAACTGTCCCACATGTCGTGTCATCTAATTTTCCCGCTCAAACATAAAAACAGTCATCGTCAAATAATATGAAGACATGTGTCTTTCAAGTAAAAAGAGAATGACTTATATACCCTCAAAATTAATTATGATTCTTTAGAAAGGACGTCTAATATTAATTCATGGGTCTTACCCTTTGGAAAAGTGATGGTTAAGCCATGCGACTCCTGGAAATCTATTTAAGGACATTGTGCATGAGATCAAAAAGTTTTTCTCTCTCAAATCTCTCAAGTACCCTATATTTCTTCAAACCTCTTTCTAAAAACTCTTGTTCATCTTGTGTTTGTTCATTATATTTTAAAAATGGGTAACAAGAGAATCACCCTTGGACACAGTACTTTGCAGGTGGATTTTTCTTCTGTGTATACATTCGATCAATAGAAGGTATCGGGAAGCATCTCGGCGGTCCGTTCATATTCTACGAGAAGGAAGTCTGGGAGTTCATTAAATCGTCAACTATGGTTGGCGATTTTATTACAGCAACGGTGAATAATACAGTTATTTCTTTCAACGAAGCATCCTATGCGGAGTTCTTCGAACTTCCATCGGAGGGTCACACGTTCAACCTGAATCTCCCATCAGAAATTACGGCAGAAATGAAGACTATTTTCTCAGCCGAAAGTTCAGAAATCAGATTAAACGAGAGTAAGAAGGTTCTTAAACCCCATTTCATCTTGTTGAATGATGTTGTTATTAAAGCTCTTCAAGGGAGGGCGAGATCATTTCATCCCTATAGTCAAGACCGTTTTGACTATATGACGACCATCTCCAAGGGTAATAAGGTCAATTGGGCTTCAACGTTGTTCCTGAACCTATGTGCGACGATTGATCTCAAGAATAAGGAGAGTGTGAGCTTTGCTTTTCAACTTAGCCGATTACTGGAGCACTTAAGGATCCCCATGGGGGATTTCGAGCCAATTAACTCCCGCTAAGTGTTCAACGTCTTTACAGACGGGTGGAAGATCTGTCACTCGTTCTAAACAACTGGCGGCTTATATTATTTCGATAGGAGCCAAAAGATCAAGAACAATGAATGAATTAGAGGCTAGTTCTACTAGCCAGAAAAGTTCTTCGAAGAAGGATTCTGGGATAGTTGATTCTAGAATTAAGCAAGGTCCCTCCGCACTTGCTGCTATTCTAATGTCTCCCGTGTCTCCTCCTGCGAGCCAGTTGAGAAAACCAGTAAAGTCCTCCATTTCAAGAGGAGAAAATCAAAGGCGCCCAGGGCGTCTACGTCTTTGAATGTCTCGTCTAAGGTAACCCCTACTCAATCTCAGGCTGAAGTGCTTAAGTTTAATGTTCCTGTGTTGGAACAAGATTTGTTTGTCTCTGTTCCTTTAGTGGAACATGCTGCCGTGCCAACCGTTGAGACAGTTGGTTCAAATATGAAAATATTAACAGGATTCCATCTCTTGTCCATCAACCCGATCCAGTAGCTGCTCAAGCTACAATTATTATCGAACCAGAGCAAGATACTGTTTTTACCCTTGCTGCTGGTAATATATCTGAAAAAGCTCTTTCATTGAAAATTGAAGATCCCCCTGTTCCCAAACAAGTTCAAGTTGTGTTCGTAGTGACATGAAAATAGTCTAGTCTGAAATCACGGCTAGGCTCTTTGTAAGACCTCTTTCTATTCACGAGGTAATGAGAGACACCAGAAAAGTTGCTGGAATAACCATTGGGGAACCAAGGCCTACTCTAAAACATGTTGAGGTTATTAGAAAAGGCAAGGCAATTGCAACCTATTCAAATGAGGAGGTCTCAGAGGCAACATGTATAATTAACCTAACGATAGATCAGGCTAAAGTAAAGGTTGCTGAAAAGATCAAGATCTTCGATACTTGGGTTATGAACAGAATGTCCCATAGGTATGATCAGGTCATCAATGGAAAAGGTAAAAGCGGGCAATGGTTGAAGCTGGTCAATATTGAAAAGAGAGTCTTGAAATGGGATAAAACTTCAAAAGTTTATGAAGCTCTAAAGAGAAAAGAGTTGGTTGAAGCTAATCAGAGAGGTCGGGCTCTTTTTCCGATCCTCCAAGCGAGAAAAGCCAACTTCAATCCTTTAGAAAGGAATGCTGATGCAGAGAACAAAGCTCTGAAAAGACTTGATGAAATCATGTAGGATTACATCTCCATCGTTCTTAAGTACGTGCATGAAGTAGACTGCTCCAGGGTAAATCCTTTCGGAAGCTCTTCACATAAAGATGATCAGATGCCACTTTCCAATGATGGTGATTTTATTCTTCCGGAAAATGAGAAAGCCATTGCTCATCTCATTGAACTGGGAAGCCTTTCTGTTGAACTAAAACGCCTTATTGCTCAATCTAGAATCGAACAGACCAAGGAACAAGTTCAACCCGATCCGATTATTGAAGAAGAGATCAATATCGAACCCGTTTAAATTGCAACCCAAGAAGAAGAAGAGCTGGAATCCCCTATTCTTGAATCAGAGGCATCTCCAAAAAAGGAGGCTGAAGCCAGTCCGCCCAATGAAGCACGTTCTGAGGGGGAACCCTCAAAAGACAATGAATCTGATTATAGTTCTTCCTCTGAGGGGGAACAAGAAAATAATGATGCATCTTCCGAAAGTTCTGAAGATTCCCCTCGACCAACTCTGATGATTACAGTTGCGAATATTCATTATGATGTTGTTGACCTTCCTCTTCACAATGACGGTACATCTGATCAGATTCACAAGGTGTGTGAAGATGTTCTGGGTGATAAAGAAAAGTCTTAAAGAACTTCTGAGAAGGATGAACCAGAGCAGTCCCTGCAGGTTCACACTCATTTTAGTCCCATTTGAACTGCTCCCTCTGATTCTCAAGAAGTCTCATCAAATGAAGGAATGTCCCCTGGTGGTGCAAAGCTTCTAAAGTCTATGAAAGAAATGATGAACACCTTTCAGAAGACTGTTGAGGACTTGATATCCAAAATGGTGAAAATTGTAAAGAATCAGAAATCATACAAGAAAGAATTTGCCTCTCTCATTAAAACTCATAATGAAATGGAGAAAAGCATGAAGAGGAATACATATGAGATGAACATCCTCAACAAAATCTATACCAAATTCGAAAAGATTTTTTTCAAACGGCAGTCCGACTTGAATGATTACGAAAGGGAAACCACCATGGAACTTCATCAAGAAGTTATGGTTGGAGTAAGCCTGCTTCAAAGTCAAATGGTTGAGATTCAATGTCATATGAGTAGAGCTGATGCTGAGAGAATGGAATAAGCTGATTCCTTCGCAAGACAAATTTAAGTTGTTGAAGATGCTGAAGTTGCTGCTAATAAGGAGAAGACCCACATTTCCCGTGGCGATGATAATGTTAAAAAGGAGGAAGGAAGTTCTAGAGGCAGTTCTAGTGGAGGAAATTATTGAGTCAAATTATTTTGAATAAAGGTCAAACTATTCTGACTAACGATATTTTGAAGATGAGTTTGTATAAAAATAAGAAGGAAATTAATTCATCAAAACATGCTAAGTTTGACTTAGCTTGAATATGGTTCATTAGACATACGTACTTAGACGTGCAATCTAACAGATACGTAGTTAGACGTGTAGTGTAACAGATACGTAGTTAGACGTGCATTCTAACAGACGTAGTTAGACGTGCAGTCTAACAAATACGTAGTTAGACGTGCAGTCTTAAAGACGTAGTTAGACGTGTAGTCTAACAGATACGTAGTTAGACGTGCAGTCGAATTGAAAAGTCCCTAACTCTAAAATTACCGGTCTAACATAGATATGATGGGACCTAAGTATGCTTGAACATATAAAATACCGGAAGACTATCACTTATGCGGAAGCAAAAGGTGGATTCACTCTTAAAAAGACATATTCTTAAAAAGGTAGGCATTTGCTGCAAAAAGATGCCATAAACGATTAAGTGCTTTAATACACAAGATCCAACAGTTTGAAAACATTTTAAAAGTACTTAGTCGGTTTGAAAAACATAATACAGCAATGCAACAAAAGTTCACAAAATAACCAAAATAATCAGCCATGGGTCCCTCCTTCCACACTCAATCCTGCTAGTTGCTGACCCTCCAAGGATTCTCTCCAGCCAACATATAAACCTAAGGAAGAGTACCTACACCACACAAGCATAGTGAGTCTAAAGACTCAACAAGCATTTAAAGGATTCAAAACAGTGCAATAAAATAATAACATTTCAGTCAAAAGAATGAGTTATGCATAAACATGACTTATAAATGGATGCATGTGAGTTTTAAACATATTTAATCAAGGTGATTTGTACAGTAATAACTTGAGCACATATTTTGACCCTTAAACCATTCAGAGCTGATCCTGAATGTAAAGATTCGTAACTTTTGAGCACATGGTTGGAAGGGTACTCTTCGGAGTCCATCTTTAAAGCCCACATTCCTGTTTTTGGACACATTCTGTGTGGGTAGATGTTCTGGGAGCTCGTCTCCAGAACTCAGTCCCATATCATAATAATAATAACAGCCATATTTTTAGAATCAAGACCACCAGAGCTCATCTTGGTTGGCCATCATCTCATAAATCCGGCAATACCTTTATTTCATTTCACCATGATCATAAAAACAAAGGGTACTTTGTAAAAACAACATCCCATGCAAGTAAAACCAGATCCGCTTTTAGAAAACATGACCATGCAAGTAAAACTAGATCTGCTTTTATAAAACGTGAACATGCAAGGCAAAATCATATATTTATTATGGAAAACTATGATATAAATGCATAAAAACGTTAGATACTTTGAGAGAATGATGATCAACTATGTTTATCATAAAAATCGGGTCCATGCAAGTAAGAATCATACTTTAAATGTAACATGCATTGATTATAGAAAATACATGGATAATACTGCAAGTGTGGGTTTCTAAAGTGGGTTTTTGAGAAAAGTACTTGCCTTATGATCCTAAAGCCGCTAAGATCGATGGATCTTAAAGAGATCTTCAAGGACTCTAAGATATTGTTCTTCTTCAAGGTCTTCTAAGACTTTTTGGTCTAATTTCGTTTTAGAGAGAGAAATTGGCAACACTAAGACAATAAATCACTAGAGAGCCTTAAATAGACTAAGTATTGGTGGGGTGTTTGGACAAGTGTCGCCCGATCCTAAAATAAAGGGCATGCATCTGCTTTTTGACACTTGGCGGATGTATGCTGCCATTTGCATGTATTGTTTGTACAAAACAATGGGTTACTAGCAAAACTATGGGTTATTGAGCAATACCATGGGTTGGAATATAAAACTATGGTTAATTTAATTAAATTAACTATGGGTAAGGGTCTGATCATGAACAGGACTTTACAAATAATTCATGGGTCTCGGTCTAAGTCTATATTTTTCGATCTAAGTCAATATTCTCGGTCTAAGTCAATATTGTGGGTCTTAATAAAATATTATGGGTCTTAAGAAAATATATATTCTGAGTCTCAAATAAAATATCTCGGTCTTAAATTAATTGTCACGGTCCTAACGCATCGGTCTCGGTCCATGGCTCGAATTTTCTGGAATCATATTTTTCCGATCATAAGTACAATCATGCTAAGTCTTTGGCCCGGTCCGGACCGAAGAACCTCGGTCTTAATTGTGATTTTTTGGTGTCACAATTCTACCCTACTTAAAAAAATTTCAACCTCGAAATTAAACGTACCGAATAGTTGGGGATAATCACGTTGCATGTCTTGCTATACTTCCCAAGTTGCTTCATCACTTGAGTGGTTTCTCCAAAGGACTTTAACCATTTTGATCTCCTTGTTCCTCAACTTTCTGATTTGTGTAGCAAGGATCTGTGTTGGGACCTCTTCATAAGCCAGGTCAGGAGTCCATTGAACTTCTTCATGGTGTATAACATGGGTTGGGTTGGGAACATATTTCCTCAAGTTGGATACATGAAAAACATTGTGAACTGTATCCAAACTTGGAGGAAGTGCTAGTCTATAAGCCACATCACCGATCTCTTCAAGGATCTCAAAGGGACCAATGTATCTGGGATTTAACTTGCCTTTCTTCCCAAATCTAATGATTCCTTTGCATGGAGAAACCTTGAGGAAAACATGGTCGCCTCTATCGAACTTCAGGTCGCGTCGCTTCTTGTCCGCATAGCTTTTTTGTCGGCTTTGAGCTATTAGTAACCTTTCTCTGATCTTGCTCACAAGGGCCACGATGTTAGCTACTAATTCTGGCCCAATAATAACACGCTCGCCCATTTCATCCCAATGCAAGGGAGTCCTACATTTCTTCCCATACAATGCTTCAAAAGGTGCCATACCAATTGAAGTCTGAAAACTGTTGTTGTACGCAAACTCGATCAAAGGTAGCCTTGACTCCCAATTGCCTCCATAGTCGATTAAATAAGCCCTCAATAGATCTTCCAGAATCTGGATCACGCGTTCAGATTGACCATCTGTTTGTGGATGAAAGGCAGTACTGAATGCTAACTTGGTGCCTAGATTTCCTGAAGGTATAACTCTGCATATTGGGTCATGGTGAAAGTTGTTTTAATTGGCAGAAAGTGAGCTGACTTGGTGAAACGATCCACTATGACCCATATTGCATTCATCTTACGAAGGGTCACGGGTAAGCCAACAACGAAATCTATAGATATGTCATCCCATTTTGAAACGGGTATGGGCAACAGACATAGCAAACCAGCAGGCTTTTGATGCTCAATATTCACTTGCTGGGAGGTTAGGCATTCACTCACATATTTCATGATGTCCCTCTTCATTCCTGACCACCAGTATAACATCTGCAGATCTTTAAACATCTTGGTACTACCTGGATGAACAGAGTATGGAGTGGAATGTGCCTTGGCTAATACTTCTTGTCTTAATGAGTCAACAGATGGTACCCATAAGTGATCCTTGTGATAGACCAGGTTGTTCTTCGTTGTATACAAAGAGGTGCCTTTCTTTTCATCCATTTGCCTCCAAAGAGTTAGTTGTGGATCTTGAGCTTGACCCAAACGAATTTTATCAATAAGGTCTGGAACAATAGCCAAAGTTGCCAGAATACACTCTTTCTTTGGCTCTATCACAGCCAGGTTCAGCATATCGAATTCCAGGACCAAGTTTGGTTGTGAAGTGATCTGATTCAGCGTGCTTGACTTTCATCTCAACGCATCTAGCACATTAGCTTTACCTGGTTGATAAATAATTTCGCAATCGTAGTCTTTAACTAACTCTAGCCAGCGCCTTTGTCTTATGTTGATCTCCTTTTGATTGAATAGATACTTTAAGCTTTGATGATCTGTGAAGATCTGACACTTTTCACCATAGAGATAATGCCTCCAGATCTTCAAGGAGAACACAACTGCTGCTAATTCCAAGTCATGCGTGGGATAATTCTTTTCGTGGGTCTTGAGCTGCCTTGAAGCATAAGCTACAACATTACCATTCTACATCAACACAGCCCCCAAACCATGCTTTGAGGCATCAGTGAACACGATAAAATTTCCTACTTCATCTGGAATGGTGAGAACATGAGCTGATATTAAACAATTTGTCAATGCTTCAAAGCTTTTTGTGCACTCCTTAGTCCAAACGAACTTGTGATCTTTTCTAGTCAAGGTGGTAAGAGGCAAGACGATCTTGGAGAATTCCTTGATGAACCTTCTGTAGTAGCCGGCTAAACCCAGAAAACTCCTCACTTCAGTCACACTTGTGGGTGCAGCCCAACTCTTAACTGCTTCTACTTTTGCAGGATCAACCTCAATTCTCCTGGATGAAATAATATTACCCAAGAATGCTATTTGACTCAACCAAAATTCATACTTTCTTAGTTTTGCGAAAAGTTGATTCTTCATTAACACTTGCAAAACCAAAGACAAATGTCGTGCATGATCTTCTTCCGTTCGAGAGTAGATCAGAATGTCGTCGATAAAGACCACCACAAACTGATTTAAATAAGGATGAAACACTCTCTTCATTAACTCCATAAAAACCGCTGGTGCATTAGTCAAACCAAAAGGCATTACCAGAAACTCGTAGTGCCCATAACGAGTTCGAAATGCTGTCTTCTTCACGTCCTCCTCCTTGACTCATTTGATGATAGCCTGATCTGAGATCTATCTTGGAGAAGACTGATGCACCTTTTAATTAGTCAAACAGATCATCGATTATGGGCAAGGGATATTTATTCTGGATTGTTACCTTGTTTAACTCACGATAATCAATACAAAGACATTGGGATCAATCCTTCTTCTTCACAAGTAGCACTGGTGCCCCCCCACGGAGACACACTTGGGGGGATAAAACCCATGCTCGAATAGTCTTCTAGTTGATCTTTCATCTCCTTCAACTCTGTAGGTGCTAACCTATAAGGTGCCTTAGAAATTGGAAATGTCCCATCCTTCAATGTGATGCCAAACTCCACTTCTCTTAATGGTGGTAGACCATTGATATCTTCAGGAAACACACTAGGAAAGTCTCTTACAACTTTGATGTCCTCAAGTCTAGGTGGTTGAAATCCTAGCATAGCATAAGAAGTAGCCAACAATATTGGAATCCCTAATGAAAGTGGCTGCTGAATTTTAAAGGAAAGACTAGGTGGAGGTGTTGCTCTGAACTGGAATGTTCTCCTATCTTGATCAGTTAAAGAAACTGTCTTTTTCTTACAGTCAATGTGAGCCTCATGCCGAGTTAGCCAGTCCATTCCTAAAATGACATCAAAACCATCCATTTCTACTACCACAAGATTTACTAGCATCTTATGCTTTTGGATATATGCCTTACAGGCCTTAACATACTTATTTGTGTTCAAACTTGTTCCTGATGGTAGAGAAATACTATACATGGTCTTAGTTTTATCAGGTCTCAAACCAGATCTTTGAACATAGTTGGTAGAAACAAAAGAGTGTGTTGCACCAGTATCAATTAAAGTATGAGCTAAGGTGTGGGCAATTAGAAGATTACCCGTAATGATGGTGGAATCCGGGTCCGCTTCTTCCTGGTTCATTGCAAACACTCTGCCCGGAACAATGGCCTTCTTCTTTGGACAGTCGCGTGAAAGATGTCCTTGCTTCTTGCAGTTGAAACAGAAGTTGGTCCCATACAGACATTCACCTTGGTGCGACCGGCCACATTGAGAACAGGTTGGTTTAGACGTAGCTGGAGCTTTGGCTGCCACTGCTGGCTTAGCAGGCTGAATCCTCCTTTGCTGATTTTGTTGCTGTTGTGGTCCTTGATAGTTTTGACCCTGGTATGCGTTCCTTGTCTACTGTTGGGGTGCATATTGATTAAAAGGTTGTTGGATAGACCTTTTTAAGTTGGGTCCTTGCAAATCTCTTCCAGCATAGTTGTTCCTCTTGGCTTGGGACTCCTTCACAATGTCAGCGCTATCCTTCTCAGCCATCAGCGCATTCTCAATCGTTTCCCTCATAGTGGTCGCTCCACTCAGGCGTACGTCCCTCCTAATAGTAACATTAAGCCCCTCCATAAAATGATTGAGTTCCATGGTCGCACTCCCAAGGATCATGGGAGCAAAATATCGCCCCCTCTCAAACTTCTTCACATAATCAGCCACACTCGAGTCACCTTGTCTGATTTCCAAAAACTCACGGGCCAACTTATTCCTGGTGCGAAGGGTGAAGTATTTCCCATAAAAGGTGTCCTTCAATTCTTCCCATGATATGGTAGCAAGGTCTACAACAGACTTTGCTCCCTGCCACCATATACGAGCATCGTCCCTAAACATAAATGTTGCGCATCGCACCCTGTCCCCATTATTAATTTGCATGAATTCGAATATCGTTTCTAGGGACTGAATTCATTCCTCAGAAACCATGGGATCAGTGCTTCCATTGAACTCAGCCGGTTTGAAGCTCATGAATTGCTTGTATATCGGTTGCTGCCCTCCGTCAGTATTGTTGTTTCTACCTTGGTTGTTGTTATGGTTCATATTGGCCTGGACCATTTCCCGCATTTGTTCAATTTGAAGTCTGTTCTGGTCCCTCAACGCCTCTACCAGCCCTATTAAAACATCCTCCCTGGCTAGTTCGTCTGAAGAAGTAGCAGCATTCGTCCTAGTCCCTCTTCTCATGGTTCTATTAGAAATAAAAACTATATCTTAATAACAGCTTAACATTTGCATAAGCTGGGTCATTGTCTTATCTCATTACTGTATTGGCAGTACTTTATTTAATTATAATAATAACAATTCTAAGATGCAAGTTATCAAATAACTTACAAACTTGAAGGAGAGCACTTGGAGTAGCAACAACAGGCGCATGAGTGTGGGAGTACAAAGGATCGGGACCATTGCTCTGATACCAATTGAAACGTCCCTAACTCTAAAATTACCGGTCTAACATAGATATGATGGGACCTAAGCATGCTTGAACATATAAAATACCGGAAGACTATCACTTATGCGGAAGCAAAAGGTGGATTTACTCTTAAAAAGACATATTCTTAAAAAGGTAGGCACTTGCTGCCAAAAGATGCCATAAACGATTAAGTGCTTTAATACACAAGATCCAACAGTTTGAAAACATTTGAGAAGTACTTAGTCGGTTTGAAAAACATAATACAGCCATGAAACAAAAGTTCACAAAATAACCAAAATAATCAGCCATGGGTCCCTCCTTCCACACTCAATCCTGCTAGTTGCTGACCCTCCAAGGATTCTCTCCAGCCAACATATAAACCTAAGGAAGAGTACCTACACCACACAAGCATAGTGAGTCTAAAGACTCAACAAGCATTTAAAGGATTCAAAACAGTACAATAAAATAATAACATTTCAGTCAAAAGAATGAGTTATGCATAAACATGACTTATAAAAGGATGCATATGAGTTTTAAACATATTTAATCAAGGTGATTTGTACAGTAATAACTTAAGCACATATTTTGACCCTTAAACCATTCAGAGTTGATCCTGAATGTAAAGATCCGTAACTTTTGAGCACATGGTCGGAAGGGTACTCTTCGGAGTCCATCTCTAAAGCCCACATTCCTGTTTTTGGACACATTCTGTGTGGCTAGATGTTCTGGGAGCTCGTCTCCAGAACTCAGTCCCATATCATAATAATAATAACAGCCATATTTTTAGAATCAAGACTACCAGAGCTCATCTTGGTTGGCCATCATCTCATAAATCCGTCAATACCTTTATTTTGTTTCACCGTGATCATAAAAACTAAGGATGCTTTGTAAAAACAGCATCCCATCCAAGTAAAACCAGATCTGCTTTTAGAAAACATGAACATGCAAGTAAAACTAGATCTGCTTTTATAAAACGTGAACATGCAAGGCAAAATCATATATTTATTATTGAAAACTATGATATAAATGCATAAAAACGTTAGATACTTTGAGAGAATGATGATCAACTATGTTTATCATACAAATCGGGTCCATGCAAGTAAGAATCAAGCTTTAAATGTAACATGCATTGATTATAGAAAATACATGGATAATACTGCAAGTGTGGGTTTCTAAAGTGGGTTTTTAAGAAAAGTATTTGCCTTATGATCCTAAAGCCGCTAAGATCGATGGATCTTCAAGAGATCTTCAAGGACTCTAAGATATTGCTATTCTTCAAGGTCTTCTAAGACTTGTTGGTCTAATTTCGTTTTAGAGAGAGAAAGTGGCAACACTAAGACAATGAATCACTAGAGAGCCTTAAATAGACTAAGTATTGGTGGGGTGTTTGGACAAGTGTCGCCCGATCCTAAAATAAAGGGCATGCATCTGCTTTTTGACACTTGGCGAATGTATGTTTCCATTTACATGTGTTGTTTGTACAAAACAATGGGTTACTAGCAAAACTATGGGTTATTGAGCAATACCATGGGCTGGAATATAAAACTATGGTTAATTTAATTAAATTAACTATGGGTAAGGGTCTGATCATGAACAGAACTTGACAAATAATTCATGGGTCTCGGTCTAAGTCTATATTTTTCGATCTAAGTCAATATTCTCGGTCTAAGTCAATATTGTGGGTCTTAATAAAATATTATGGGTCTTAAGAAAATATATTCTGAGTCTTAAATAAAATATCTCGGTCTTAAATTAATTGTCACGGTTCTAAGGCATCGGTCTCGGTCCATGGCTCAAATTTTCTGGAATCATATTTTTCCGATCATAAGTACAATCATGCTAAGTCTTTGGCCTGGTCCGGACCGAAGAACCTCGGTCTTAATTGTGATTTTTGGGTGTCACACTAACAAAGATATTGTTAGACGTGTAGTCTAACAGATACGTAGTTAGACGTGTAGTCTAACAGATATGTAGTTAGATGTGCAATGTAATGGATACGTAGTTAGACATATAGTCTAACTGATACGTATTTAGACGTGCAGTCTAACAGATACGTAGTTAGACGTGTATTCTAACAGACATAGTTACACGTGCTGTCTAATGGATACGTAGTTAGACGTGCAGTCTAACAGACACGTAGTTAGACATGTAGTCTAACATATATGTAGTAAGACGTGCATTCTAACAGACGTAGTTAGATATGTAGTCTAATAGATACGTACTTAGACGTGCAATCTAACGGATACGTAGTTAGACGTGCAATTTAATATATACGTAGTTAGACGTGTAGTCTAACGGATATGTAGTTAGACGTGCAGTCTAACAGATATGTAGTTAGACGTGTAGTCTAACAGATACGTAGTTAGACGTACAATCTAACATACATAGTTAGACGTGCAGTCTAATGGATACGTAGTTAGACGTGTGTTAGAATCTCCAAATTAAGGCCTTGGTCCTAGAACAATTCCATCAACCTTTCTCGGCACCCGTTATAGGTCCTATTGTGCACATGGGCCAGATTTCTGTTTTGTTGTTTTAATATTTTGTTTTGTTTTCCTTTTATATTTTACAAACCGAATTATGTTATTTTTTCTAGTAGTTGTTGTAACCGAATATTCTGGGGCAAGACATCACATATATAAGGCTGATCTTTCTTCCCCAAGGAACCCATGAATGGAATAATAAAGATATGAACTTCTCCCCCATTTGTCTATTATTATTTATTATTGACTGTTTTGTATAGACCAATAATATTTCTCTTTTCACCCTAGGTTCTTCTATCCCCTCATCCCAAATTCTCTATCAAAAAACCTTATGTTGCCCTTTGATTATAGAATTTCCATCGGTCCTAGAGATCAAGAACTTGATTCTTGAGATCAAGAACCCATAAACACACCTTACGAAACAAGTCGTAACATTCTTGGTATCAGAGAAAAACGATCCTCAAATGAAAGAAACCCGGTAGCAAACAAAGATGGATGCTCTTAAGACCCTACTCGAAGGCCTATCCCAACAATATGCCTCCATGCAAGCTTCCCTGCAACAACACATGACCGAACAAGCTGCTTTGCACAATGTCTTTCAGCAAAATATGGACAGAAGATTCAATGCTGCTGGAAAAAGTTTGACAGCCATTGAAACGGGTGCTTCTAGAAATGGCCAAGATCCTTGCACCTGACCATATGTTAATGCTTCTTGCTACCTTCCTCCAACCCGGCTCACAAATGTTAATATTCCTGAATTTGATGGGACTAATTTGGAGGGCTGGCTCATATTTTCCGAGCAAGTCTTTAAGGTGGGAAAGACGAATGATGCCACAAAACTAGACATTGTCCGCACTCGCTTTTCAAAAGAGCCAAGAACGTGGAATGACTCATATTTACAGAATCGCAACCATATGAAAGCCTTGACGTGGGATGTATTAAAGAGGGATCTCTTGATGTGATTCAGTCCTAATATAAACGACACCCCCATGAGACAACGCATGAACTTGAAACAGGTCAGTGCTGCCCAAGAAGCAACTTACGGGTCCCTAATGAGCAGCAGGCCCTTGTACAACGTTGAACCGTCGCTGCTGCCCAAACCATGCAATGTTAACACGGCCTAGCCGAGCACAAACTGGACAACCGATCCCAAGGAAGACCTGTGTTATACTTGCAATGAAAAATGGGTGCCCAATCATAGGTGCAAATCCAAAACATTCATGGCCCCGGATAATTTGCAAGAAGTCCAAGAACTTGTTCAAAACCCGTCCAAGAATCAGTCCAAGAATCAGGTTTTTATGACCCACCCTTTCTGCTTGAGACAGGGGACGAACATGTTATTTCATTGCACACTTTCACGGTCCAGCAAGATACCCCTCGGCGTGGGTCAACATAATACAAAGCAACCAGATAGAAAAGGCCTTGCAAAATTATAATATTGTTGCCACGGTACAAATAAAGAGTATGAACGAATGCCAAATTGTTTCACTTATTTTGGAAGACACTCCTAAAAATTTCCAGCACATAATCAAAGGTCTCAACCAGCAACTCAACAACCGACCACTAGTCAGGAAGTTTACTAGAAGACACGGCTATATTGTTGCACATGTGGAGCAGAAAAGACTGATTGTGGAGCAGGAAGACCGAAGGCTTTTAGGAAATGCGGTCCTAGACTCCGACACTTACTGGACTTACTGAAGTCCGACCGAATTCTTTGAAATTTTGAGCATGCGCCTTAGAGGCTCGGCAGACCACGGTCTTTTTCGTCGAGGGCGACGAATTTTGAAGGGGAAAATAATGTTAGGGTCTCCAAATTAAGGCCTCGGTCCTATTGTGCACATAGGCCAGATTTCTGTTTTGTTGTTTTAATATTTTGTTTTGCATTCTAACATATACGTAGTTAGACGTACAGTCTAACAGTTACGTAGTTAGACATGCAGTCTAGTAGATGAAAGTTAGACGTGCAGTCTAACAAATGAAAGTTAGACGTGTAGTCTAACTCCTTTAGACTAGTCTGAGGGGACACGTAGTTAGACGTGTCATCTAACTCTATTAGACTTAGTTGTCTAATAGATGAAAGTTAGACGTAAAGTCTAACAGATACGTAGTTAGACATGCAGTCTAGTAGATGAAAGTTAGACGTGCAGTCTAACAAATGAAAGTTAGACGTGTAGTCTAACTCCTTTAGACTAGTCTGAGGGGACACATAGTTAGACGTGTCATCTAACTCTATTAGACTTAGTTGTCTAATAGATTCTGCTATTTTACGGAGGCGTCTAACTTCATTAGACTTGGTAGTCTAATGGAGTACGTCTAATGCCTCGCTTCAGTAGTTGCTTGAAGTTAGCATCCGTCTACCACGATCAACTAGTTGTACGCTACTCCTGCTCCATTAATCCGTGCAGATTAGTACAACAACCAGTTACATCCAATGAATTAATTCCATGTAAGCAAATATTCGACATACTACATGTTTCTTACAAGACAATCCTAGAAGAATATTTGGGCGAACTACCAGATTGGTACAACCACGATCTTTATGCATAGAGTCTGTTGTACCTGTGTACTATGGAGACTTTCCATTTGGTGTTTGCCATGTGTTATTATACAAGATTCGACTGTTGGTACCTGCACTCTATTTAAAGATCCTTAAGGACAACGTACGAAGTGACACACGAATACAAGAAACACACAAAACGTGCAATCTCACAATCGATCTTACAATTTGTTTTTTTACTTACTATGTTTTGTACATCAAGAGAGAGATAGAATCTAAGTATTGTCTAGCTGAGTGATATTATTCTTCAATATACTGTAAGTTGAATAGAGTCTGTTCTGTTCAATAGTGAGCTAGCTTTGCAACTGTATTTGATTATAAGAAAAGTATAGGGAATCCTTTCGGTGGTTGGAAGAAGGGGTGACGTAGGAGACTTTTGCTCCGAACGTCCATAAACAACCATGTGTGTCATCTTCTCCTTCATCGGTTCTTAGCTTCAAATTTGAGCAAACGTTTCCGCATTAATCCTTGTCTCTATTGGTGTCACTAATCCTTTCACATTGTGATAGTAATTTGAAATTTGACAAGCTTAGTGTCAATGACAAGTCTAAATATACACGGTTTAGAATTAATGTCATTAGACTATACTCTATAATGGAGTTATCAAATGTGACTATATAAGCCAAAGATAACATTTTAGATCCACTAACCAAATTATTGAATGGAGATTTAGTTTGAAAGTCTTTTAAGATATGAGCCTACTATAAGTTGGTATGAAATAAAACCCAACATATGCAGACTAAAGATCCCAAGAACTAGGTTCAATAAGACATTAGGTTGTACAATTATTGTTGAGGATTAAACCTATATCGAAACAATATATATTGTGAGCAAAAAGATCACCTATGTGAGGGACAAGTGGGGGCCGCTTCGAAAGAATTGCACAACTAAATTCTAGAACCTCTCTTAGAACCAGACGCGTGTTTCATGACCTAAACAGACACAACCATGAGAGCTTGACGTGTATTAGGAAGAATTCTATGTGAAAGTGTAATTGTTTACACAAATGGTAGATTATTTCAATGAAATCGAGTTTACTAATTAACTAGAAAAGTTATATACTCTCATAAGGGAAGGTTCAAAGGGTTACCTCTACCTACCATATGTAGGATTCAACTATTGAACCTTTCATCGGATTAATCTTTCAATTTCCATTAATATGGGGATTGTTGGAATTTGTAAATTAATTCTAAAAAATTCTATTAATGAATGGAAATTAGAATATAAGAAATAAAATAAAATTAATTTCACATTAAATTCAAACGTTAATTAAAGGGTGAAATTTGATCAAAATATATAATTTGAATTAATCAATTTAAAATACATTGATGACCAATTAATAAAAAGTTGTTAATTTCTAGTGTAACTTACATGAGTTTATTATTATAAATTATTTTGATAGTTTAATATTATTATTAACAATTGAAAAAACCATGTTACCGTGAGTGTTGCAAAATAAATGTCTTAATTAATTTTGGCAAGTAATTACCCTTAATTAAGAAGAAATATTAAGGCAAATAAAGAGACAAACAATGTCAAACGTTGAATCAATTGATGATTTAATTAACAGTTTATGATTTCTACAATATAAATAGGCATTCTATCACACACCATCTTATGTACCAATCATATCATCTTATAATTTCTCACTCTAGAATTCTAAGAGTTATTTACTCTAGAATTTCAAAAGTCCTCTCCTTATTTTGTGAGTGTTTTTCGAGTTCTTTACTCGTCGTATTTCCATTAAAATTCGGTGAGCGATACAGGTACTTTGTCAAGTTCGCCGCGTAGTGATTCTAGTGTTGAATCGCTAATAGGCTTGTTGTACCTTAGGAGACACCCATTTGCGATAAGCTCAAGCACAAGAGGAGACGATATAACTGTTTAAAGAAAAATGTGTTAAACACGTACCTCAAATCAACCACTTATTCGGTGATATCGTTCTTCATATATATTGTATTTAATTATTTTTTTATAACATTATATATATATTTATTTTATTTCAAGCCAAAATATAAAACAATTATTTCATATATTTTGGTAATTTAATTTTGAATATTTTTAAACTTTCAATTATTTTATCAATATTCTATCATGTTTAAAAGAAGTCTAGCGTATGTTGTATCTTAAATCTAAGGATAACAAGTATAAGTTAAAAAGAAAACAAAGAAAACAAATTATGTTAAGTGAATGATAAAAATGTAAAAATGGAAGAAAATGTTCAAAATAATGAAAATTTATTTTTTTTTCTCAGTTTTTTTAATTTTTTTTATATTTAAGCATTAGGCATTAGGCATTAGGCATTAGGCATTAGGCATTAGGCATTAGGCATTAGGCATTAGGCATTAGGCATTAGGCATTAGGCATTAGGCATTAGGCATTAGGCATTAGGCATTAGGCATTAGGCATTAGGCATTAGGCATTAGGCATTAGGCATTAGGCATTAGGCATTAGGCATTATGCATTAGGCATTATGCATTAGGCATTAGGCATTAGGCATTAGGCATTAGGCATTAGGCATTAGGCATTAGGCATTAGGCATTAGGCATTAGGCATTAGGCATTAGGCATTAGGCATTAGGCATTAGGCATTAGGCATTAGGCATTAGGCATTAGGCATTAGGCATTAGGCATTAGGCATTAGGCATTAGGCATTAGGCATTAGGAATTAGGCATTAGGCATTAGGCATTAGGCATTAGGCATTAGGCATTAGGCATTAGGCATTAGGCATTAGGCATTAGGCATTAGGCATTAGGCATTAGGCATTAGGCATTAGGCATTAGGCATTAGGCATTAGGCATTAGGCATTAGGCATTAGGCATTAGGCATTAGGCATTAGGCATTAGGCATTAGGCATTAGGCATTAGGCATTAGGCATTAGGCATTAGGCATTAGGCGTTAAGCGTTAAGCGTTAAGCGTTAAGCGTTAAGCGTTAAGCGTTAAGCGTTAAGCGTTAAGCGTTAAGCGTTAAGCGTTAAGCGTTAAACGTTAAGCATTAAGCGTTAAGCATTAAGTATTAAGCATTAAGCATTAACAATTGAGCATTGAGCATTGAGCATTGAGCATTGAGCATTGAGCATTAAGCATGGAGCATGGAGCATGGAGCATGGAGCATGGAGCATGGATCATGGAGCATGGAGCATGGAGCATGGAGCATGGAGCATGGAGCATGGAGCATGGAGCATGGAGCATGGAGCATGGAGCATGGAGCATGGAGCATGGAGCATGGAGCATGGAGCATGGAGCATGGAGCATGGAGCATGGAGCATGGAGCATGGAGCATGGAGCATGGAGCATGGAGCATGGAGCATGGAGCATGGAGCATGGAGCATGGAGCATGGAGCATGGAGCATGGAGCATGGAGCATTAAGCGTTTAGCGTTAATCGTTAAACGTTAATCGTTAAGCGTTAAGCGTTAATCTTTAAGCGTTAAGAGTTAAGCGTTAAGCGTTAAGCGTTAAGCGTTAAGCGTTAAGCGTTAAGCGTTAAGCGTTAAGCGTTAAGCGTTAAGCGTTAAGCGTTAAGCGTTAAGCGTTAAGCGTTAACCGTTATGCGTTAAGCGTTAAGCGTTAAGCGTTAAGCGTTATGCGTTAAGCGTTAAGCGTTAAGCGTTAAGCGTTAGGCGTTAAGCGTTAAGCGTTAAGCATTAGGCGTTAAGCGTTAAGCGTTAAGCGTTAAGCGTTAAGCGTTAAGCATGGAGCATTAAGCATGGAGCATGGAGCATTAAGCATGGAGCATGGAGCATTAAGCATGGAGCATGGGGCATTCAGCATGGAGCATTAAGCATTAAATCTAAGGATAACAAGTATAAGTTAAAAAGAAAACAAAGAAAACAAATTATGTTAAGTGAATGATAAAAATGTAAAAATGGAAGAAAATGTTCAAAATAATGAAAATTTATTTTTTTTTCTCAGTTTTTTTAATTTTTTTTTATATTTAAGCATTAAGAATTAGGCATTAGGCATTAGGCATTAGGCATTAGGCATTAGGCATTAGGCATTAGGCATTAGGCATTAGGCATTAGGCATTAGGCATTAGGCATTAGGCATTAGGCATTAGGCATTAGGCATTAGGAATTAGGCATTAGGCATTAGGCATTAGGCATTAGGCATTAGGCATTAGACATTAGGCATTAGGCATTAGGCATTAGGCATTAGGCATTAGGCATTAGGCATTATGCATTAGGCATTAGGCATTAGGCATTAGGCATTAGGCAT
The DNA here is from genome assembly GCF_907164915.1 of Impatiens glandulifera. Taxonomy (NCBI): domain Eukaryota; kingdom Viridiplantae; phylum Streptophyta; class Magnoliopsida; order Ericales; family Balsaminaceae; genus Impatiens; species Impatiens glandulifera. Next base: position 47,161 of record NW_025919155.1, read on the forward strand.
TAGGCATTAGGCATTAGGCATTAGGCATTAGGCATTAGGCATTAGGCATTAGGCATTAGGCATTAGGCATTAGGCATTAGGCATTAGGCATTAGGCATTAGGCATTAGGCATTAGGCATTAGGCATTAGGCATTAGGCATTAGGCATTAGGCATTAGGCATTAGGCATTAGGCATTAGGCATTAGGCATTAGGCATTAGGCATTAGGCATTAGGCATTAGGCATTAGGCATTAGGCATTAGGCATTAGGCATTAGGCATTAGGCGTTAGGCGTTAGGCGTTAGGCGTTAGGCGTTAAGCGTTAAGCGTTAGGCGTTAGGCGTTAAGCGTTAAGCGTTAAGCGTTAAGCATTAAACGTTAAGCGTTAAGCGTTAAGCGTTAAACGTTAAGCATTAAGCGTTAAGCATTAAGTATTAAGCATTAAGCATTAAGCATTAACAATTGAGCATTGAGCATTGAGCATTGAGCATTGAGCATGGAGCATGGAGCATGGAGCATGGAGCATGGAGCATGGATCATGGAGCATGGAGCATGGAGCATGGAGCATGGAGCATGGAGCATGGAGCATGGAGCATGGAGCATGGAGCATGGAGCATGGAGCATGGAGCATGGAGCATGGAGCATGGAGCATGGAGCATGGAGCATGGAGCATGGAGCATGGAGCATGGAGCATGGAGCATGGAGCATGGAGCATGGAGCATGGAGCATGGAGCATGGAGCATGGAGCATGGAGCATGGAGCATGGAGCATGGAGCATGGAGCATGGAGCATGGAGCATGGAGCATGGAGCATGGAGCATGGAGCATGGAGCATGGAGCATGGAGCATGGAGCATGGAGCATGGAGCATGGAGCATGGAGCATGGAGCATGGAGCATGAAGCATGGAGCATGGAGCATGGAGCATGGAGCATGGAGCATGGAGCATGGAGCATGGAGCATGGAGCATGGAGCATGGAGCATGGACCATGGAGCATGGAGCATGGAGCATGGAGCATGGAGCATTAAGCATTAAGCGTTTAGCGTTAATCGTTAAACGTTAATCGTTAAGCGTTAAGCGTTAAGCGTTAATCGTTAAGCGTTAAGCGTTAAGCGTTAAGCGTTAAGCGTTAAGCGTTAAGCGTTAAGCGTTAAGCGTTAAGCGTTAAGCGTTAAGCGTTAAGCGTTAAGCGTTAAGCGTTAAGCGTTAAGCGTTAAGCGTTAAGCGTTAAGCGTTAAGCGTTAAGCGTTAAGCGTTAAGCGTTAAGCGTTAAGCGTTAAGCGTTAAGCGTTAAGCGTTAAGCGTTAAGCGTTAAGCGTTAAGCGTTAAGCGTTATGCGTTAAGCGTTAAGCGTTAAGCGTTAAGCGTTAGGCGTTAAGCGTTAAGCGTTAAGCGTTAAGCGTTAAGCATGGAGCATTAAGCATGGAGCATGGAGTATGGAGCATTAAGCATGGAGCATGGGGCATTCAGCATGGAGCATTAAGCATTAAGCATTAAGCGTTAAGCGTTAAGCGTTAAGCGTTAAGCATTAAGCATTAAGCATTAAGCATTAAGCATTAAGCATTAAGCATTAAGCATTAAGCATTAAGCATTAAGCATTAAGCATTAAGCATTAAGCATTAAGCATGAAGCATTAAGCATTAAGCATTAAGCATTAAGCATTAAGCATTAAGCATTAAGCATTAAGCATTAAGCATTAAGCATTAAGCATTAAGCATTAAGCATTAAGCATTAAGCATTAAGCATTAAGCATTAAGCATTAAGCATTAAGCATTAAGCATTAAGCATTAAGCATTAAGCATTAAGCATTAAGCATTAAGCATTAAGCATTAAGGATTAAGCATTAAGCATTAAGCATTAAGCATTAAGAATTAAGAATTAAGCATTAAGAATTAAGCATTAAGCATTAAGCATTAAGCATTAAACATTAAGCATTAAGCATTAAGCATTAAGCATTAAGTATTAAGCATTAAGCATTAAGCATTAAACATTCAGCAATAAGCATTGAGAATTAAGCATTGAGCAATGAGCATTTAGCAATGAGCATTGAGCATTGAGCATCAATCATCATTGAGCATTGAGCATTGAGCATTGAGCATTGAGCATTGAGAATTGAGAATTGACCATTGACCATTGACCATCGAGCATCGAGCATCGAGCATCAAGAATTAAGCATTAAGCATTAAGTATTAAGCATTAAGCATTAAGCATTAAGCATTAAGCATTAATCATTAAGCATTAAGCATTAAGCATTAAGCATTAAGCATTAAGCATTAAGCATTAAGCATTAAGCATTAAGCATTAAGCATTAAGCATTAAGCATTAAGCATTAAGCATTAAGCATTAAGCATTAAGCATTAAGCATTAAGCATTAAGCATTAAGCATTAAGCATTAAGCATTAAGCATTAAGCATTAAGCATTAAGCATTAAGCATTAAGCATTAAGCATTAAGCATTAAGAATTAAGAATTAAGCATTAAGCATTAAGCATTAAGCATTAAGCATTAAGCATTAAGCATTAAGCATTAAGCATTAAGCATTAAGCATTAAGCATTAAGCATTAAGCATTAAGCATTAAGCATTAATAATTAAGAATTAAGCATTAAGCATTAAACATTAAGCATTAAGTATTAAGAATTAAGCATTAAGTATTAAGCATTAAGTATTAAGCATTAAGCATTAAGCATTAAGTATTAAGCATTAAGCATTAAGCATTAAGAATTAAGCATTAAGCATTAAACATTTAAGCATTAAGCATTATGCATTTATCATTAAACATTAAACATTAAACATTATACATTAAACATTAAACATTAAACATTAAAAATTGAGCATTAAGCATGAAACATGAAACATGAAGCATGTAGCATGAAGCATATTTTTTAGTTACCTAAACTAACTTTTACAAATTAGAATGCGTGAATCTCGTAAAAAATCTTTAATTTTAAAAAATACGTCTAAAACGTATTTAAATATCATTTTATTTACAAATATGAAAAATTAATTAAGAAGACGATGATAATACGTTAAAATAAGATATCACACAATTTGTTCATTTGAGAAATCTTTACATGACTATTATTTTGATAGTTCGAGTCTCATATGACACAATTCAAAGTTCGAATCTCATAATAAAACAATCCAAATTCGAGCCTCAAATAACAATTACACAAATTATTATTTACGTCAATTTGTCATTATTATATTTTCCAAATAAATTTATAATATACATAAATATTTAACAATACAAAATAATAAGATTTTAGAAAATTAATCATTTCTAAAAAAAAAGTTATAAGTAACCAAATAAACAAAATAATTAACAATAAAGAAATATAAATTAAACTCTCAACTCTTAATAATGTTTAAATTACACAGACGTTATATATTTTTAACAACATATTTATAGTAATATTTAAAATAATAATTATAGTAATTCTCAAAACTTTAATATATATCATATTTTGAATGATAAACCTACTTATAATTATACATAAACTTATTATAAATGACATCACACACCACTACCCACTCCTTTTTTCTAGTCACGGTACTAATCCTAACTTGCTTCTTACTTACACGTATAACCTAATGTTTAATTTATTTAGTCTTAATTGAATTTTTTTTATTTAAAATCACAATAACTCCTTATTTCCATAATATGGACCTCTTAGTTGATGATATCAACTTGTGTTAGTTGATGATATCAACTTGTGTGAATAAAACATTTAGATATATTATAATATATATATTATAATATATATATATATATATTATAATATATATATTATATATTATAATATATTTAAAAATATCAAATTCTTAAAATATAAATGAATTGTCCTAAACTTTAAATGAAAAGAGGAAAGAAGTTATTAGACTCAATAATTTAAAAAAAAATGAAAAAAAGTAAACTGAGATATCCCACATTTTTAGATGTCAAAATATGGATTCATTTGAGCTATAGTATAAATTAGTCTAATAGTTTCTTATTAACATTAATATATATAAGTTTGAAATATATAATTATATAATAAAACGTTTTAAGTATTAAAATGCATTATACACTTATATTAGTTTTAAGTATTGATGCTTGATGCTTGATGCTTGATGCTTAATGCATTATACACTTATATTAGTTTTAAGTATTGATGCTTGATGCTTGATGCTTGATGCTTGATGCTTGATGCTTGATGCTTGATGCTTGATGCTTGATGCTTGATACTTGATGCTTGATGCGTGATGCTCAACGTTCAACGCTCAACGCTCAACGCTCAACGCTCAACGCTCAACGCTCAACGCTCAACGCTCAACGCTCAACACTCAACGCTCAACGCTCAAAGCTCAACGCTCAACGCTCAAAGCTCAAAGCTTAATGCTCAACGCTCAACGCTCAATGCTCAACGCTCAATGTTCAACGCTCAATGCTCAATGCTCAATGCTCAATGCTCAATGCTCAATGCTCAATGCTCAATGCTCAATGCTCAAATCTCAATGCTCAATGCTCAATGCTCAATGCTTAATGCACAAGCTCAATGCTCAATGCTTAAAACTCAATGTTTAATGCTCAATGCTTAATGCTCAATGCTTAATGCTCAATGCTTAATGCTCAATGCTTAATGCTCAATGCTCAATGCTCAATGCTCAATGCTCAATGCTCAATGCTCAATGCTCAATGCTCAATGCTCAATGCTCAATGCTCAATGCTCAATGCTCAATGCTCAATGCTCAATGCTCAATGCTCAATGCTCAATGCTCAATGCTCAATGCTCAATGCTCAATGCTCAATGCTCAATGCTCAATGCTCAATGCTCAATGCTCAATGCTCAATGCTCAATGCTCAATGTTCAATGCTCAATGTTCAATGCTCAATGCTTAATGCTTAATGCTTAATGTTTAATGCTTAATGCTTAATGCTTAATGCTTAATTCTTAATGCTTAATGCTTAATTCTTAATACTTAATGCTTAATGCCTAATGCTTAATGCTCAATGTTTAATGCTCAATGCTCAATGCTCAATGCTTAATGCTTAATGCTTAATGCTTAATGCTTAATGCTTAATGCTTAATGCTTAATTCTTAATGCTTAATGCTTAATTCTTAATACTTAATGCTTAATGCCTAATGCTTAATGCTCAATGTTTAATGCTCAATGCTCAATGCTTAATGCTTAATGCTTAATGCTTAATGCTTAATGCTTAATGCTTAATGCTTAATGCTTAATGCTTAATGCTTAATGCTTAATGCTTAATGCTTAATGCTTAATGCTTAATGCTTAATGCTTAATGCTTAATGCTTAATGCTTAATGCTTAATGCTTAATGCTTAATGCTTAATGCTTAATGCTTAATGCTTAATTCTTAATGCTTAATTTTAATGCTTAATGCTTAATGCTTAATGCCTAATGCTTAATGCTTAATGCTTAATGCTTAATGCTTAATGCTTAATGCTTAATGCTTAATGCTTAATGCTTAATGCTTAATGCTTAATGCTTAATGCTTAATGCTTAATGCTTAATGCTTAATGCTTAATGCTTAATGCTTAATTCTTAATGCTTAATGCTTAATGCTTAATGCTTAATGCTTAATGCTTAATGTTTAATGCTTGATGCTTAATGCTTGTTGCTTATTGCTTGTTTCTTGATTCTTGATGCTTGATGCTTGATGCTGGATGCTGGATGCTTGTTGCTTGATGATTGATGCTTGATGCTTGATGCTTAATGCTTGATGCTTGATGCTTGATGCTTGATGCTTGATGCTTGATGCTTGATGCTTGATGCTTGATGCTTGATGCTTGATGCTTGATGCATGATGTTGATGTTTGATGCTTGATGCTTGATGCTTGTTGCTTGTTGCTTGTTGCTTGATGCTTGATGCTTGATGCTTGATGCTTGATGCTTGATGCTTGATGCTTGATGCTTGATGTTTGATGCTTGATGCTTGACAACGGCAAATAAGGATAATAATATAAATATTTTATATTAAATAACTATAATCACTTGTTATAACACAATACATAATAATTATCAAATTAAAATAATTATAATTATAATTATTTTTTAAAATAAAACTTGAAAATAAGTACTTTTTTGTGTAAAGTATATTATATATTAGTGTAAACATATTTCATAATAATTTTTATTAGTGGAAAGAAAAATATTATTGTTAAAATCATTAAATACATAAATTTATTGTTAAATAACTAATATTTGATTATTTTATATAAAACATCATAAACATTAACGGTTTAATAAATAAATTTATCGTATTTAATTATAATATAACCGATATTTTGGTTTCCAATTAATACTAAAATAATTATTATAACTTTTTTTATAAATTTTGAGAGAACTAATTATAATAAAATATAATATAAAAAGTAAACTGTAAAAAATATTAAAAACTGTAAAGTAAAATAATTTTTTTTTGTAAAATTACATCTTTCTATTTTAATTATTACTAATCTAAGTTTAACGAATGTTTTAGTTCATAAATAATTTTAAATTTCACAATTATATTATTTATTAATTAGTTAAATATGAACTATTTGGGTGAGAATAAGGCTGAATGTGAAAAATAAAATTAGATTATTATAGAGAAGTTGGGGGTAGAATAAATGAAATCAATATCAGAGTTTTTTTAAACATATTTTCTTATTTTATTTATGTATGATATATGTATAAAATATACTTCAGTCCCTAAATAACTTTAGATATCAATTATTTCTTAACTAATTTATTTTAACCTTTAATAAATATTTCCAAATACATATATTTATAATACAATTAAATTAAATTATTTAATATAATTTTAATACTATTTTTTCGTTATATATTAAAATTAAAACATTATATTTAATAAAAATAAACAAAAAGTTATGCTGAAAATTAAACATGTTGCACGAAAACTACTAACAAATATAAAATTATTTTAAATATATATTATTAGAGTAATATATGATATTTAGTAATTATATACAAATATTGACACAACTTTTTTGACATTAGTTTTAATTTTCACTTATCTATCATTATTAAAATATGATATGTGTGGCTTATAAATTAATCAAATAAATCTTTTTTTTTTGTCTAATAGGTAGTACTTGAAAACACAAAATGCTGAACATTATAAGTGTAATAGTTGTTCACAATTTAGTACAGCACATTAGATAACAATTAATAAATTAATTTAAAAAATTATAAATATTTTTAAACTAAACCTAAATTAAACTTGAAATAACTTTTGGATAAAACATGTAATATGGTATAAAATTTTGAAGTAAGAAATTTAGTTCTTACAAGAAAATTTATAAGTATTAAGGGTTAATATATTTTGAAATTTAACATATTCTGACACAACTTGTTCATTTTTTAAAAGAAATAAAATATATTTATTAAATATGTAATTATTATTTATATTATATAATAATGTACAATAATGCTTACATTATATTTAATAAAAAATTGAAAATGAGATGTTTGATCAATATAAATGCATGTCACCTGAATCTTGATCGTCTTTATATTTGGATAGGACAATATTTTCGAAATATAATTTTTTTAAATTTTAATATTTAAATAAATAAAAATATTTAAAAATGTAAGTATAATTTTTTTTAACAAAATTATATATCTTAAAATATATGAAAAACTAATATAAGTATATAATGCATTTTAATCCTTAAAACGTTTTATTATATAATTATATATTTCAAACTTATATATATATTAATGTTAATAACAACTAATTTATACTGTATGAAAAAAAAATCTTATTTGTGTTAATGCTTGGCTTCAATATTAAATCCATATTTTGACATCTAAAAATAAGGGATATCTCACTTTTTTTTTATCTTTTTTTTTTTTTACATTATTGAGTCTAATGACTTCTTTCCTCCCTTCATTTAAAGTTTAGGACAATTCATTTATATTTTAAGAATTTGATATTTTTAAATATATTATTTTATCAAACTTATATATATTAATGTTAATAACAACATATCACACTAATTTATTAGTATATTAGTGTAATATATATATAAATATATATATATATATATATATATATATATATATATATATATATATATATATATATATATATATATATATATATATATATATATATATATATATATATATATATATATATATATATATATATATATATATATATATATATATATATATATATATATATATATCATCAACTAAGAGGTCCATATTATGGGAATAAGGACTTATTGTGATTTTCAATAAAAAATTCAATTATTTCTAAATAAATTAAACATGGTGTATTAGGTGTAAGTAAGAAGCACGTTAGGATTGGTTTCAAGTGCCGTGACTAGAAAAAAGGAGTGGGTAGTAGTGTGTGATGTCTTATTTTTGTTGTTGTATTTTTCATTTATAATAACGCTATGTATAATTATAAGTAGGTTTATCATTTAAAATATTATATATATTAAAGTTTGAGAATTACTATAATTATTATCTTAAAGATTACTATAAATATGTTGTTAAAAATATATAACAGATGTGCAATTTTAACATTATTAAGAGTTGAGAGATTAATTTATATTTCTTTATTTTTAATTATTTTGTTTGTTTTGTTATTCATAAGACTCGAACTATCAAAATAATAAATTAGTGTGTTATGCTGTTATTAACATTAATATATATAAGTTTGATAAAATAATATATTTAAAAATATCAAATTCTTAAAATATAAATGAATTGTCCTAAACTTTAATTGAAAGAAGGAAAGAAGTCATTAGACTCAATAATGTAAAAAAAAAAGGAAAGTGAGATATCTCACATTTTTAGATGTGAAAATATGGATTCAATATTGAAGCCAAACATTCACACAAATAAGATTTTGTCATTTGAGCTATAGTATAAATTAGTCTAATAGTTTGTTATTAACATTAATATATATAAGTTTGAAATATATAATTATATAATAAAACGTTTTAAAGATTAAAATGCATTATATACTTATATTAGTTTTTCATATATTTTAAGATATATAATTTTTTTATTACTTAAATTTTTAAATATTTTTATTTATTTAAATATTAAAATTTATAAAAATTAAATTTCGAAAATATCGTCTTATCCAAATATAAAGATTATCAAGATTCGAATGACATACATTATTTATATTGATCAATATATCATTTTCAATTTTTTATTAAATATAATGTAAGCATTATTGTCCATTATTATATAATATATATAATAATTATATATTGAATAAATATATTTTATTTCTTTTAAAAAATGTACAACAAGTTGTGTCAGAATACGTTAAATTTCAAAATATATTAACCCTTAATACTTATAAATTTCCTTGTAAAAACTAAATATCTTACTTCGAAATTTTATACCATATTACATGCTTTATCTAAAAGTTATTTCAAGTTTAATTCAGGTTTAGTTTAAAAATATTTACAGTTTTTTAAATTTATTTATTTATTAATTGTTATCCAATGTACTAAATTGTGAACAACTATTACACTTATAATGTTCAGCATTTTGTGTTTTCAAGTACTACCTATTAGACAAAAAAAAAAGATTTATTTGATTAATTTATAAGCCACACATATCATATTTTAATAATGATAGATAAGTGAAAATTAAAACTAATGTCAAAAAAGTTGTGTCAATATTTGTATATAATTACTAAATATCATATATTACTCTAATAATATATATTTAAAATAATTTTATATTTGTAAGTAGTTTTCGTTCAACATGTTTAATTTTCAGCATAACTTTTTGTTTATTTTTATTAAATATAATGTTTTAATTTTAATATATAACAAAGAAATAGTATAAAAATTATATTAAATAATTTAATTTAATTGTATTATAAATACATGTATTTGAAAATATTTACTAAAAATTAAAAATAAATTAGTTAAGAAATAATTGATATCTAAAGTTATTTAGAGACTGAAGTATATTTTATAAATATATTATACATAAATAAAATGAGAAAATATCTTTAAAAAACCCTGATATTGATTTCATTTATTCTACTCTTAACTTCTCTGTAATAATCTAATTTTATTTTTCACATTAAGCCTTATTCTTACCAAAATAGTTCATATTTAACTAATTAATTAATAAATGATATAATTATAAAATTTAAAATTATTTATGAACTAAAACATTTATTAAACTTAGATTAGTAATAATTAAAACAGAAAGATATTTTTTAACAAATTTTTATATTTTATTTATTTATTTTACTTTACAGTTTTTTAATATTTTTTACAGTTTACTTTTTATATTATATTTTATTGTAATTAGTTCTCTCAAAATTTATAAAAAAAACATAATTACAATAATTATTTTAGTATTAATTGGAAACCAAAATATCGGTTATATAATAATTAAATACGATCAATTTATTTATTAAATTGTTAATGTTTATGATGTTTTATATAAAATAACCAAATATTAGTTATGTAAATATAAATTTATTTATTTGATAATTTTAACAATAATATTTGTCTTTCTACTAATAAAAAATATTATGAAATATGTTTACACTAATAATTAATAAACTTTACACAAAAAAAAGACTTATTTTCATGAGTTAATTTTTAAAAATTACCAATAATTAATTAACTGTACCCAAAATAAATTTATAATTATTATTAGATAATAAAAAATAATTAATAAAAAAAATTTAAACTTAACAATAATATTTTTTTGGTAGAATAAGTTATTTATAAAATTTATAAAAAAAAGTACAAAAACATTAACTAGTAAAATATAAATTAGAGAAAAGAAAATGTTAAATTAGATAATTTAAACCATATCTAATGTTTCTGAATAGGTTAGAAATAATCAATCAACCTAAAACATCAACCTAAAACAAACAACTCAAAATTGAATTTAAAAAAAAAATTGTATTTGTTGTTTGTAGGCTAGTTCTCTTGAATCAAAGTCCAGAAAGTATCCGAACATAATTGTAATCATGTTGTGCAACAGTTTGGATCATTTTTGTTCCACCCTGATCATGTTTGATCAAATTCAAAATTTTCAAAATATATTTTATATTACATATTTTAGTAGTTACCAAATCTAACTTTAACAAATTAGAATGCGTAAATCTCAAAAATAATCTTTAATTTTAAAAAATACGTCTAAAACGTCTTTAAATATCATTTTATTTAAAAATATGACCAATTAATTAAGAAGACGATGATAATACGTTAAAATAAGATATCACACAATTTGTTCATTTGAGAAAACTTTACATGACTATTATTTTGATAGTTCGAGTCTCATATGACACAGTTCAAAGTTCGAATCTCATATAATAAAACAATCCAAATTCGAGCCTAAAATAACATTTACACAAATTATTATTTACGTCAATTTATCATTATTATTTCTAAATAAATTTATAATATACATAAATATTTAACAATACAAAATAATAAGATTTTAGAAATATAATAATTTCTAAAAATAAATAAATAAACATTTTGTTTAAATAATACATAAATATATGAGTAACCAAACAAACAAAATAATTAACAATAAAGAAATATAAATTAATCTCTCAACTCTTAATAATGTTAAAATTACACCTCCACTGTAAGTTATATATTTTTAACATATTTATAGTAATCTTTAAAATAATAATTATAGTAATTCTCAAAAATTTAATATATATAATATTTTGAATGATAAGCCTACTTATAATTTTACATAAAGTTATTATAAATTTAAAAAAAAAATAAGACTTCACACACCATTACCCTCTCCTTTTTTCTAGTCACAACACTTGAAATCAATCCTATCGTGCTTCATACTTACACACGTATAACCCAATATTTAATTTATTTAGAAATAATTGAATTTTTTCATTCAAAATCACAATAAGTCCTTATTTCCATAATATGGACCTCTTAGTTGATGACATCAACTTGTGTGAATAAAAAATTTAGATATATTATAATATATATATATATATATTTATCCCGACCCACCTAATAATTAGGTTCCAATCCAAAAAATGTGTTTTTTTAGAGAAAAAATAAAACATTAAATATTTATTTTTAAATAAGACATTTTCATTTAAACTATACTAATAAATTATTGTGATATGCTGTTATTAATATTAATATATATAAGTTTGATAAAATAATATATTTAAAAATATCAAATTCTTAAAATATAAATGAATTTTCATAAACTTTAAATGAAATTAGGAAAGAAGTCATTAGACTCAATAATGTAAAAAGAGAAAAAGGAAAGTGAGATATCCCACATTTTTAGATATTAAAATATGAATTCAATAAGAAGCCAAGCATTCACACAAATAAGATTTTTTTTTTATTTGAGCTATAGTATAAATTAGTCTAATAGTTTCTTATTAACATTAATATATATAAGTTTGAAATATATAATTATATAATAAAATGTTTTAAGGATTAAAATGCATTATATACTTATATTAGTTTTTCATATATTTTAAGATATATAATTTTTATTATTACTTACATTTTTAAATATTTTTATTTATTTAAATATTAAAATTTGTAAAAATTAAATTTCTAAAATATTGTCTTATCCAAATATAAAGCATTAGTGACATACATTATTTATATTGATCAAACATCTCATTTTCAATTTTTTATTAAATATAATGTAAGCATTATTGTCCATTATTATATAATATATATAATAATTATATATTAAATAAATATATTTTATTTCTTTTAAAAAATGTACAACAAGTTGTGTCAGAATATGTTAAATTTCAAAATATATTAACCCTTAATACTTATAAATTTCTTTTTGAAAATTAAATTTCTTACTTCAAAATTTTATACCATATTACATGCTTTATCCAAAAGTTATTTCAAGTTTAATTTAGGTTTAGTTTAAAAATATTTGTAATTTTTTAAATTTATTTATTTATTAATTGTTATCCAATGTGCTGTACTAAATTGTGAACAACTATTACACTTATAATTTTCAGAATTTTGTGTTATCAAGTATTGCCTATGATAAAAAAAAGGTTTATTTGATTAATTTATAAGCCACACATATCATACTTAAATAATGATAGATAAGTGAAAATTAAAACTAATATAAAAAAAGATGTGTCAATATTTGTATATAATTACTAAATATCAAATATTATTCTAATAATACATATTTAAAATAATTTTATATTTGTAAGTAGTTTTCGTGAAACATGTTTAATTTTCAGCATAACTTTTTAGTTTGTTTTTATTAAATATAATGTTTTAATTTTAATATATATTGAAAAAATTGTATAAAAATTATGTTAAATAATTTAATTTAATTGTATTATAAATATATGTATTTGGAAATATTTACTAATGTTTAAAATAAATTAGTTAAGAAATAATTGATATCTAAAGTTATTCAGGGACTGAAGTATATGAGAAAATATCTTTAAAGAAACCCGGATATTGGTTTCATTTATTTTGACTAATTAATAAATCAGAAAGATGTTTCTTACAAATTTTTATATTTTAATTTTTTATTTACTTTACAGTTTTTTTTATATTTTTTACAGTTTACTTTTTATATTATATTTTATTATAATTAGTTCTCTCAAAATTTATAAAAAAAAACAATTACAATAATTATTTTAGTATTAAATGGAAACCAAAATATAGGTTATATTATAATTAAATAGGATCAATTTATTTATTAAATTGTTACTGTTAATGTTTATGATGCTTTATATAAAATAACCAAATATCAGTTATGTAAATATAAATTTATTTATTTAATAATTTTGACAATAATATTTTTCTTAGTGCTTAGTGCTTAGTGCTTAGTGCTTAGTGCTTAGTGCTTAGTGCCTAGTGCCTAGTGCCTAGTGCCTAGTGCCTAGTGCCTAGTGCCTAGTGCCTAGTGCCTAGTGCCTAGTGCCTAGTGCCTAGTGCCTAGTGCCTAGTGCCTAGTGCCTAGTGCCTAGTGCCTAGTGCCTAGTGCCTAGTGCCTAGTGCCTAGTGCCTAGTGCCTAGTGCCTAGTGCTTAGTGCCTAGTGCCTAGTGCCTAGTGCCTAGTGCCTAGTGCCTAGTGCCTAGTGCCTAGTGCCTAGTGCCTAGTGCCTAGTGCCTAGTGCCTAGTGCCTAGTGCCTAGTGCCTAGTGCCTAGTGCCTAGTGCCTAGTGCCTAGTGCCTAGTGCCTAGTGCCTAGTGCCTAGTGCCTAGTGCCTAGTGCCTAGTGCCTAGTGCCTAGTGCCTAGTGCTTAGTGCTTAGTGCTTAGTGCTTAGTGCTTAGTGCTTAGTGCTTAATGCTTAATGCTTAGTGTTTAATTCTTTATGCTTAATTCTTAATTCTTTATGCTCGATGCTCGATGATTGATGATTGATGTTTGATGCTTGATGTTTGATGCTTGATGATTGATGCTCGGTGCTCGGTGCTTGATGCTTGATGCTTGATGCTCGATGCTCGATGCTTGATGCTCGATGCTCGATGCTGGATGCTCGATGCTCGATGCTGGATGCTTGATGCTTGATGCTTGATGCTTGATGCTTGATGCTTGATGCTTGATGCTTGATGCTTGATGCTTGATGCTTGATGCTTGATGCTTGATGCTTGATGCTTGATGCTTGATGCTTGATGCTTGATGCTTGATGCTTGATGCTTGATGCTTGATGCTTGATGCTTGATGCTTGATGCTTGATGCTTGATGCTTGATGCTTGATGCTTGATTCTTGATGCTTGATGCTTGATGCTTGATGCTTGATGCTTGATGCTTGATGCTTGATGCTTGATGCTTGATGCTTGATGCTTGATGCTTGATGCTTGATGCTTGATGCTTGATGCTTGATGCTTGATGCTTGATGCTTGATGCTTGATGCTTGATGTTTGATGCTCTATGATTGATGCTTGATTCTTGATGCATGATGCATGATGCTTGATGCTTGATGCTTGATAATTGATGTTTGATGCTTGATGCTTGATGCTTGATGCCTTATGCTTGATGCTTGATGCTTGATGCTTGATGCTTGATGCTTGATGCTTGATGCTTGATGCTTGATACTTGATGCTTGATGCTTGATGCTTGATGCTTGATGTTTGATGCTTGATGCTTGATGCTTGATGCTTGATGCTTGATGCTTCATGCTTCATGCTTCATGCTTCATGCTTCATGCTTCATGCTTCATGCTTCATGCTTCATGCTTCATGCTTCATGCTTCATGCTTCATGCTTCATGCTTCATGCTTCATGCTTCATGCTTCATGCTTTATGCTTGATGTTTGATGCTTGATGCATGATGCATGATGCTTGATGCTTGATGCTTGATGCTTGATGCTTGATGCTTGATGCTTGATGCTTGATGCTTGATGCTTGATGCTTGATGCTTGATGCTTGATTCTTGATGCCTTATGTTTGATGCTTGTTGCTTGATGCTTGATGTTTGATGTTTGATGCTTGATGCTTGATGCTTGATTCTTGATGCTTGATGCTTGATGCTTGATGCTTGATGCTTGATGCTTGATGCTTGATGCTTGATGCTTGATGCTTGATGCTTGATGCTTGATGCTTGATGCTTGATGCTTGATGCTTGATGCTTGATGCTTGATGCTTGATGCTTGATGCTTGATGCTTGATGCTTGATGCTTGATGCTTGATGCTTGATGGTTGATGGTTGATGCTTGATGCTTGATGCTTGATGCTTGATGCTTGATGCTTGATGCTTGATGCTTGATGCTTGATGCTTGATGCTTGATGCTTGATGGTTGATGCTTGATGCTTCATACTTTATGCTTGATGTTTGATGCTTGATGCATGATGTTTGATGCTTGATGCATGATGTATGATGCTCGATGCTCGATGCTCGATGCTCGATGCTTGATGCTTGATGCTTGACGCTTGATGCTTGATGCTTGATGCTTGATGCTTGATGCTTGATGCTTGATGCTTGATGATTGATGCTTAGTGCTTAGTGCTTAGTGCTTAGTGCTTAGTGCTTAGTGCTTAGTGCTTAGTGCTTAGTGCTTAGTGCTTAGTGCTTAGTGCTTAGTGCTTAGTGCTTAGTGCTTAGTGCTTAGTGCTTAGTGCTTAGTGCTTAGTGTTTAGTGCTTAATGCTTAATGCTTAGTGCTTAATTCTTTATGCTTAATTCTTAATTCTTTATGCTTAATTCTTAATTCTTTATGCTCGATGCTCGATGATTGATGATTGATGTTTGATGCTTGATGTTTGATGCTTGATGATTGATGCTCGGTGCTCGGTGCTTGATGCTCGATGCTTGATGCTCGATGCTCGATGCTTGATGCTCGATGCTCGATGCTCGATGCTCGATGCTCGATGCTTGATGCTTGATGATTGATGCTTGATGCTTGATGCTTGATGCTTGTTGCTTGATGCTTGATGCTTGATGCTTGATGCTTGATGCTTGATGCTTGATGCTTGATGCTTGATGCTTGATGCTTGATGCTTGATGCTTGATGCTTGATGCTTGATGCTTGATGCTTGATGCTTGATCTTGATGCTTGATGCTTGATGCTTGATGCTTGATTCTTGATGCTTGATGCTTGATGCTTGATGCTTGATTCTTGATGCTTGATGCTTCATGCTTGATGCTTGATGCTTGATGCTTGATGCTTGATGCTTGATGCTTGATGCCTGATGCCTGATGCTTGATGTTTGATGCTTCAGGCTTGATGTTTGATGCTTGATTCTTGATGCATGATGCATGATGCTTGATGCTTAATGTTTGATTCATAATGCTTAATTCTTGATGTTTGATGCTTGATGCTTGATGCCTTATGCTTGATGCTTGATGCTTGATGCTTGATGCTTGATGCTTGATGCCTGATACTTGATGCTTGATGCTTGATGCTTGATGCTTGATGTTTGATGCTTGATGCTTGATGCTTGATGCTTGATGCTTGATGCTTGATGCTTGATGCTTGATGCTTGATGCTTGATGCTTGATGCTTGATGCTTGATGCTTGATGCTTCATGCTTCATGCTTCATGCTTCATGCTTCATGCTTCATGCTTCATGCTTCATGCTTCATGCTTCATGCTTCATGCTTCATGCTTCATGCTTTATGCTTGATGTTTGATGCTTGATGCATGATGCATGATGCTTGATGCTTGATGCTTGATGCTTGATGCTTGATGCTTGATGCTTGATGCTTGATGCTTGATGCTTGATGCTTGATGCTTGATGCTTGATGCTTGATTCTTGATGCTTGATGCTTGATGCTTGATGCTTGATGCTTGATGCTTGATGCTTGATGCTTGATGCTTGATGCTTGATGCTTGATTCTTGATGCCTTATGTTTGATGCTTGTTGCTTGATGCTTGATGTTTGATGTTTGATGCTTGATGCTTGATGCTTGATTTTTGATGCTTGATGCTTGATGATTGATGCTTGATGCTTGATGCTTGATGCTTGATGCTTGATGCTTGATGCTTGATGCTTGATGCTTGATGCTTGATGCTTGATGCTTGATGCTTGATGCTTGATGCTTGATGCTTGATGCTTGATTCTTGATGCTTGATGCTTGATGCTTGATGCTTGATGCTTGATGCTTGATGCTTGATGCTTGATGCTTGATGCTTGATGCTTGATGCTTGATGCTTGATGCTTCATACTTTATGCTTGATGTTTGATGCTTGATGCATGATGTTTGATGCTTGATGCATGATGTATGATGCTGGATGCTCGATGCTGGATGCTCGATGCTTGATGCTTGATGCTTGATGCTTTGATGCTTGATGCTTGATGCTTGATGCTTGATGCTTGATGCTTGATGCTTGATGCTTGATGCTTGATGCTTGATGCTTGATGCTTGTTGCTTGATGCTTGATGCTTGATGCTTGATGCTTGATCCTTGATTCTTGATGCTTGATGCTTGATGCTTGATGCTTGATGCTTGATGCTTGATGCTTGATGCTTGATGCTTGATGCTTGATGCTTGATGCTCTATGTTTGATGCTTCAGGCTTGATGTTTGATGCTTGATTCTTGATGCATGATGCATGATGTTTGATGCTTAATGTTTGATTCATAATGCTTAATTCTTGATGTTTGATGCTTGATGCTTGATGCTTGATGCTTGATGCTTGATGCTTGATGCTTGATGCTTGATGCTTGATGCTTGATGCTTGATGCTTGATGCTTGATTCTTGATGCTTGATGCTTGATGCTTCATGCTTCATGCTTCATGCTTCATGCTTCATGCTTCATGCTATATGCTATATGCTTCATGCTTCATGCTTGATGTTTGATGCTTGATGCATGATGTATGATGCTTGATGCTTGATGTTTGATTAATAATGCTTAATGCTTAATGCTTAATGCTTAATGCTTAATGCTTAATGCTTAATGCTTAATGCTTAATGCTTAATGCTTAATGCTTAATGCTTAATGCTTAGTGCTTAGTGCTTAATACTTAATGCTTAATGCTTAATGCATAATACTTAATGCTTAATGCTTGATGATTGATGCTTGATGCTTGATGCTTGATGCTTGATGCTTGATGCTTGATGCTTGATGCTTGATGCTTGATGCTTAATGCTTGATGCTTGATGCTTGATGCTTGATGCTTGATGCTTGATGCTTGATGCTTGATGCTTGATGCTTGATGCTTGATGCTTGATGCTTGATGCTTGATGCTTGATGCTTGATGCTTGATGCTTGATGCTTGATGTTTGATGCTCTATGATTGATGCTTGATTCTTGATGCATGATGCATGATGCTTGATGCTTGATGCTTGATAATTGATGTTTGATGCTTGATGCTTGATGCTTGATGCCTTATGCTTGATGCTTGATGCTTGATGCTTGATGCTTGATGCTTGATGCTTGATGCTTGATGCTTGATACTTGATGCTTGATGCTTGATGCTTGATGCTTGATGTTTGATGCTTGATGCTTGATGCTTGATGCTTGATGCTTGATGCTTCATGCTTCATGCTTCATGCTTCATGCTTCATGCTTCATGCTTCATGCTTCATGCTTCATGCTTCATGCTTCATGCTTCATGCTTCATGCTTCATGCTTCATGCTTCATGCTTCATGCTTGATGCATGATGCATGATGCTTGATGCTTGATGCTTGATGCTTGATGCTTGATGCTTGATGCTTGATGCTTGATGCTTGATGCTTGATGCTTGATGCTTGATGCTTGATGCTTGATGCTTGATGCTTGATGCTTGATTCTTGATGCCTTATGTTTGATGCTTGTTGCTTGATGCTTGATGTTTGATGTTTGATGCTTGATGCTTGATGCTTGATTCTTGATGCTTGATGCTTGATGCTTGATGCTTGATGCTTGATGCTTGATGCTTGATGCTTGATGCTTGATGCTTGATGCTTGATGCTTGATGCTTGATGCTTGATGCTTGATGCTTGATGGTTGATGGTTGATGGTTGATGGTTGATGCTTGATGCTTGATGCTTGATGCTTGATGCTTGATGCTTGATGCTTGATGCTTGATGCTTGATGCTTGATGCTTGATGCTTGATGCTTGATGGTTGATGCTTGATGCTTCATACTTTATGCTTGATGTTTGATGCTTGATGCATGATGTTTGATGCTTGATGCATGATGTATGATGCTCGATGCTCGATGCTCGATGCTTGATGCTTGATGCTTGACGCTTGATGCTTGATGCTTGATGCTTGATGCTTGATGCTTGATGCTTGATGCTTGATGCTTGATGCTTGATGCTTGATGCTTGATGCTTGATGATTGATGCTTAGTGCTTAGTGCTTAGTGCTTAGTGCTTAGTGCTTAGTGCTTAGTGCTTAGTGCTTAGTGCTTAGTGCTTAGTGCTTAGTGCTTAG
>NW_025919156.1:0-15001 GCF_907164915.1 Impatiens glandulifera
ACATAATCCCATTCAAACCCTAATTATAGTTATGTCTCCCAAACCCTATATATTGATAGGTACATGAGATTGTTCGTACACAATCTCGTTTAAACCCTAATTGTAGTTAGGTATCATAAACTATATGTATTGATAGGTACGTGATATTGTTCGTATATAATCGCGTTAAAACCGTAAATTGTAATTATGTATCTTAAACCTTATCTATTGAAAGGTACATGAGATTGTTTGTACGCAATCCCGTTTAAACCTTAATTAAAGTTAGGTACTCAAAATCCTATCTATTTATAGGTGCGATAAATCATTTTTAGACGATTCAACTAAAAACCCTAATTGTCATTAGGTATCAAAACCCTAGTTATCGATAGGTCTAAACATTGTTTGTACACAATTCCTTTAGAAACTCAATTTATTGATAGGTACGAGAAATTGTCCATACACAATTCCGTTCTAAGCCTTGTTTATTAACAAGCACAAATATTATCTGTAAGATGATCTATTAACAATCTTGTCTGTCAACAAGGACCTGAGATCATTCGTACATGATCCTATTAAAACTCTATCTATCGATAGTTCGAGACATCATTTGTATATGATTCTTTTAGAAACTCTATCGGTTAATAGGTACGAGAAATCGTTCGTACACGATTCCGTTTCAAGGCTTGTTTGTTAACAAGCATAGAGATCATTTGTAAGATGAGCCGTTACCAATCTTGTCTATCGAAAATGACTTGACATCATTCGTACATGATCCTATTAAAATCCTATATATTGATAGGTAGAGACATTGTTTGTACACAATTCTATTAAAAACCCTATTTGTTGATAGGTACGAGAAATCGTTCGTACACGATTCTATTCCAAGCCTTGTTTGTTAACAAGCATAGTGATCATTTGTAAGATGATCTGGTATCAATCTTGTCTGTCGATAAGGACTTGAGATCATTTGTACATGATAGGATCGGCTTATCGATAGAGACGAGGGTCTGGCTAAGGATGAAGGCTTATGAAAAACAGTTTGTAAGAAATCATGTTAAGGATTTAATTCGCTTTCTATTCTACGCAAACTTGTGTAAACACTTGAAACAGATTCAAGGCGGAATTGTTTACTTGGGTTTGAAGCACAAAATGATATATGAAAAGATGACAGAAAATAAAGAACACAACAGTTTGTTTATGGATGTTGGGAGAAACTCTCCTACGTCACCCCTTCTTCCAACCACCGGAAGGATTCACTATATGATGAGAATCAAATACAGTTTAAACACACACTTAGCTCAGTATTGAACAGAACACTTTCTGTTCAATTACAAGAAGATGAAGAATATCACTCAGCTAATGGTGTTTTTGATTCTAGCTCTCTCTCTCGATTCACACACAGTATAATCAGAAAGAAGCTTCAAGAAAGTAAGTTCAGCAAGATGATTGAGTAGTCTCTCTCTGCAAAATCAGAATGCTTGTTTGTAAGGCTGCTTGGAAAACCGATGTTTCGTCCGTAGCATTAAGGATTGGTTAAATACTGATTAGAGCTAACGGTCGAATCTTCAAGAATGATACGTGGCGCTCTTCCATTGGAGAGCGTCCATTGTACACAGCAGACTCTGAGCACAAGGAACATGGTCGTACCGAACAGGTAGTGCGCCGAATATTCCATCAGGGATGTACCTGCAAAACGGGTAATGTGAGGAAAATTCTCTTACGTGGCATTCTTTGATTGGATGCATATAGATGTTGTACTAATCTTCACAAGAAAGTGGAACAGAAATAGGGTACATCTATAACACGTGAGTTGGAGAAATGCTAGATTCAAACATACTGCTTGAACAGAGCATTAGACGTATTTCAGTTAGACGGATCAGTCTAATGAAATAAGTCAACTCCTTCTGATGAAAAACGTCTATTAGACCGCCTGGTCTAATGTACTTAGACTCGCGTCTAATATCGATAACCATTAGACCGGTACGTCTAACTCCACTGAGTTAGACTACCACGTCTAATTCTGGTTCTACCTCAGACTTGTCTGAAGGAGTTAGACCCACGTCTAACTTTCAATTAATTAGACAACACGTCTAATTATAATAACCATTAGACCGGTACGTTTAACTCCACTGAGTTAGACTACCACGTCTAATTCCGGTTCTACCTCAGACTTGTCTGAAGGAGTTAGACTCATGTCTAACTTTCAATTAATTAGATAACCCGTCTAATTATAATAACAATTAGACCGGTACGTCTAACTCCACTAAGTTAGACTACCATGTCTAATTCCGGTTCTACCTCAGACTTGTTTGAATGAGTTAGACCCACGTCTAACTTTCAATTAATTAGACAACCCGTCTACTTCTTTACACGTCTATTAGACTTACACGTCTAACTCCGATGAGTTAGACTATACGTCTAATTCTATTAGACTAGCGTCTAATTCCGTGTATTCATTAGACTACCCGTCTAATTCTTTACACGTCTATTAGACTTACACGTCTAACTCCGATGAGTTAGACTGTACGTCTAATTCTATTAGACTAGCGTCTAATTCCGTGTATTCATTAGACTACCCGTCTAATTCTTTACACGTCTATTAGACTTACACGTCTAACTTTGATGAGTTAGACTGTACGTCTAATTCTATTAGACTAGCGTCTAATTCCGTGTATTCATTAGACTACCCGTCTAATTCTTTACACGTCTATTAGACTTACACGTCTAACTCCGATGAGTTAGACTGTACGTCTTATTCTATTAGACTAGCGTCTAATTCCGTGTATTCATTAGACTTCCCATCTAATTCTTTACACGTCTATTTGACTTACACGTCTAACTCCGATGAGTTAGACTGTACGTCTAATTCTATTAGACTAGCGTCTAATTCCGTGCGAATGGAGATCAAAATTGGTCAAATGACCCTCATTAGATTCAAGTCTAAAGACATCTTGTCTTAATACACCTGTATCAAAACACATAGATTATTTCATCATCAAAATATCAGTGGGTAAATTATTTCAACACTTAGTCAAAATAATTTGACCCAACAATTTCCCCCTTTTTGATGAAGAAATTGCAAACCTGCATACATATAATCAGACATGCATTCATCAACATACAAACATCATGCAAGTGGTCATTCAAAAGCATCTATGTTAATCACATATGAGTATTTTCAGAAGAAACACTCAAAACATTGTTCAAAGTAACCATAATAATTCTACCAAAAGCATTATGAAGACACTCAAAATAAATACAAAAAGACATTTAATCATTAGTCTTCTTCTTCTTCCTGGTTATCACATCTGAACAGAATAGACTTCAACCTAAGATGTCTCTAAGACTGTGGTTAGAGGGGAGTTGGAGTCTTCATTTTTTCGTTTCTTCGACTTGAGCATTTCCACCCTATGAATATAGTCTACCACTTTTTGGTAGTTTAGGATCTTAGAAGGGAGGGGGAAACTCTTACCAGGTTCGTTCAGACGATGACAGAGAAAAGAACTAAGAGGACCGTCAAAGCCGAAGATCTTCTTTCTAGCTACAATCATTCTGACAAGATTTTCGAAGAGGAAGCTTGTCCAGTTCACTAGAACACCCCTTGTGATAGACACCATTATCTGAAAGACCTTCGTACAATATTTGTAGGAGGTTTCCTTAGACAGAAGGGATTTAGAGATGATATCACTTAGAAGAGCATATTCAACCTTCAGAAGGTTCTTCTTTCCATGAATATCTACTTTAGGGGAATCGGAGAAGACTTTTATCATCGAAATCATGAAATTGGGGTGAGTGGTGGAGAAATCATCAATACCTTCTGTTGGGAGATGGAAAAACTCACCAAAAGATTCTTCTGTGAGCCATATCATCTGGCCCATTACAGCGCCAGCGATAACATTATCTTGATAGAAGTTGGCAGTTTAGAAGAATTCGTTAACGAGTTGTTCATGATAAGTCTCATGAGGAGTGAGGAATCTTCTCAGCCTAGAAGCTTTTAGCGAATCAAACATTCATTACATGCCTGGAGATTCAAGAGTGGACACAGATTGAAAGTCCACCTGAATCGATTTTGGTCGGAAGGGCAGCATTTTGATTTGATGAATAAGGGATAGAGAGATTCAAAGGTTCGATTTCTAAAAGAGAAAAAGAGAGATTTCAAGGATCTTCTAACCTTTTAGAGAGAATGATTATATTAATGTTGGGGTTTTAATCATGAAGAAGAAGGCTAATGATTCTATCGTCACGAATTCCAAATGACATTTCCCAATACACAACATTTAATGTTAGCATGAAATGAAACGTCTAATGCTAAATGTACAAGCAAAAGATGTCAGAAATATTAGTCATTTCTTGTATATTGAGAGACACGTGTCTTCAATTCTTTTGAGGAATGATTGATTTATTTTTCGGCGGGAAATATAACTCAAACAGACATCATTAAAGGACAGTTGTCCTAAATGCCAAAAGATGAAGAGTCTGATTACATCAGTAGTTAGACGTTTTTATTCTACTTTTCACATTTTCAACTTCTTTTTGAAAATCAGTCTATTAGACGTGTGCGCCTAATTATGCTATAACAGCACGTGATACACGCGTGTCTGATTAGACGTGAGCATCCTCTTGCTCAAGACGTAAAAACGTCTTACGTCTATTAGACGTGTCCGTCTAATAGATGCATCCGTCTAATCAAGCAAGTCAAAATAACCAAGACAGTGATTTCAAATAAAGATGAAACCGCTAAGGGAGATATTCGTCTAAGTATCTGTGTTTTTCAAACTCTGAATCCTTAGGACGAATTAGGACCTCCGTCTTTCATATCTGTTCAGTTTCGTTTTGAACAATGCGTTCCCCCTTAATTTATGCACATAATTACGTCAATCAAGATCAACAAGACCTAGCATGTTTCTAAAAAAACTTAGCTTCGAGAAGAGGCTTTGTGAAAATGTCTGCAGTTTGTTGATCTGTAGGAACATGTTCGAGACGGATTTGCTTCTGATTGACGTATTCTCGGATGAAATGATGCCTCATTTTAATATGTTTTGTCCGAGAATACAGAACAGGATTATAAGATATTGCAATAGCACTTGTGTTGTCGCAGAAAATTGGAGATTCATCAGCCTCAATCCCATAGTCTCTGAGCTATTGTTGGATCCACAAAACTTGAGAGCAACAACTACCAGCTGCAAGATACTCTGCTTCTGCTGTTGAGGTAGCAACTGATGTCTGTTTCTTGCTGAACCATGTGATTAGACGATCTCCAAAAAACTGGCAAGTTCCACTTGTGCTTTTTCTATCAATTTTGTATCATGCATAATCTGCATCTGAGAAACTAATTAAATTGAAACTGGAATCCTTCGGATACCACAGTCCCACATTTTGAGTTCCCTTCAAATATTTAAGAATACGTTTAGCAGCAATGAAAGGAGATAGTTTAGGATCAGCCTGAAATCTGCCACAAACACCAACAGCAAATTGAATGTCTGGCCTGATGGCAGTTACATATAGTAAGGAACCGATGAGTCCTCTATATGTTGTAACATCTACACTTTGGCCACCTTCATCTTTGTCCAATTTGACTGAGGAGCTCATAGGAGTAGCTGCTGCAGAACAGTTCTCCAAACCAAATTTCTTTAGCAATTCTTTGGTGTATTTGGCTTGGTTGATGAGGGTTCTGTTTTCCAGCTGACGGATTTGAAGCCCAAGGAAGAATGTAAGTTCTCCCATCATGCTCATTTCAAACCTATCCTGCATCAGCTTGGCAAATTTCTCACATAGTTTGGGGTTAGTTGACCCAAAGATAATGTCATCAACATATATTTGAACAAGTTATATATGAGAGTCCTTAGCAAATCTGAACAGGGTTTTATCCACTGTTCCAACAACAAAGTCATGATCAAACAAGAAATTAGTTAGAGTGTTATACCAAGCTCTATGAGCTTGTTTTAGACCATACAATGCTTTATTAAGTCTATAAACATGATCAGGTAAAACATGATCTACGAAGCCAGGGGCTGCTCAACATATACTTCCTCACTTAATTTTCCATTTAAAAAAGAACTTTTTACATCCATTTGAAAAACTTTGAAATTCTTAAATGATGCATATGCTAGGAAGATTTTGATTGCCTCTAGTCTTGCAACCGGTGCAAAAGATTCATCAAAATCAATACCTTCCTCTTGTCTGTATCCTTGAGCAACTAAACGAGCCTTGTTTCTTATGACTAGGCCGTCTTCACTAAGCTTGTTTCTAAAAACCCATCTTGTTCCTATGACTGACTTATCAGTTGGTCTAGGAGTAAGATACCACACTTTATTTCTATCAAATTGGTTTAACTCCTCTTGCATGGCATTGATCCAATTTGGATCAATTATAGCTTCACCAATTTTCTTAGGTTCAATTTGAGAAATAAATGCAGAGTTGGCCATTTCATCCATCAGTTGACGTCTTGTCCTTTGAGGAGAAAAAGGATTTCCAATTATCAGTTCTGTTGAATGATTTCTGTTCCATCTGAAGTTGGAACCAAGAGGATTGGTCATCTGAACCGGTGACACCGCGACATCCAAACTCTCAACTTCTTGTTGAACAGGAGTTTGTACGTCTGGTTGAACTTTAACCGGATCAGCTACAGGATCAAATAGAGCCATCCGCTTGTCCAAGGTTTCTTCTTCTTCACTTACAGACTCAAGACTAGCCGCTTGCAGTCTGTCAGCAAGATCAATGGGTTCTTTGGATTTGCTCTCAACAGGCTCATCAAAAATTACATGAAGGGATTCTTCAACAGTCTGAGTTCTTTTGTTGTATACTCTGTAAGACTTGCTTACTGATGAGTATCCCAACATAAATCCCTCATCTGCTTTAGCATCAAAAGCAGTTAAATAAACTTTTCCATTGTTATGGATAAAACATTTACATCCAAATATCTTAAAGTAAAAACTGTGGGAATTCTCTCATAATACAATTCATATGGAGTTTTATCAAAACGTTTGTTAATAATTGACCGGTTTTGAGTATAACAAGCAGTACTAATGGCTTCCGCCCAGAACCTTTGAGTAACATCTGATTCAGCAAGCATAGATCTCGCTGCTTCTTTTAGAGTTCTCACACTTCTCTCAGCAATGCCGTTTTGCTGTGGAGTTCTGGCACTAGATAACTCGTGTCTAATTCCATTCTCCTCAAGATAAAATGATAGGTATCTGTTTGTAAATTCAGTTCCTTGATCACTTCTAATACATGAGATATTTAGAGATTTCTGATTCTGAATACCTCTAAATATTCTGATGAAATTTTCAGCAGTTTTAACTTTTGATGGTAAGAATGTGTTAGGGTCTAAAATCGAAAACCTCGGTCCTAAAATATTTTGTGCATCCGTCTCTCGGCCCAAGTGTCCATATGGGCCAATTTATGTTTTTTAAGGAATAATTCTGTTTTGTTTACTTTCTCTCTTAAACTGAATTCTGTTATTTTGAAAGTTTGTTGTAACCGAATACTCTTGGGTAAATCAGCCTCTTTAAATGGTGATGCCCACCCCACTTTTTGGGGCTATGAATTGAATATTTTGGAACTTGGTGTTTAAGTTATCTCTCGGCCCTCCTCCCCCTTCTTGGACCGCTAGGTGTAATCTAGTGGTATTTCTCTCCTCCCCTTCGGCTCTTCTCTCCCTAACCTCGAATTCTCCTCTAATTCTATGTCCGTTGTGCTAGAGTGTTGAATTCCATCATCAAGAACCCGTTTCTTGAATTAAAGAACTTGTAAGGCTCGGTCATAATTTAAAAGTCTAACATCTTGGTATCAGAGCTGGCCGATTCTCAACATGGTAGAAACTCGCCAGCAATCAGAAATGGATGCGCTCAAGGTCCTTATCGAAAATCTGTCCCAACAAACAGCTGCGATGCAAGCTGCCATAGACCGACGATTTGATGCGGCTGAAGAAAGAATGGCAGCCTTTGAGAGCGGGGCATCTGGAAACGTGCAAGAACCCCGCCACAGACCCTATGATGATAATTCTTGCCACGGTCCTTCACCATTTAGGCCCCCGCACCCTGGCCAGAACCGCGGCCAACACTATGCTCCTCCTACTCGGCTAACCAAGGTCGATTTCCCTCGGTTTGATGGGTCGGATGTCGAGGGCTGGCTAATATCTGCCGAGCAATTTTTCAGGGTGGACAAAACTAAGGATGCCACTAAATTAGAAATTGCCCCCATTCATTTTTCTGGCGAAGCAAGAATGTGGTACGGGTCATATCTTCAAAACCGAAATCATATGGAAGCCTTATCTTGGGATGTGTTCAAAAGAGACCTTATGACTCAATTCGGGCCATCTATACATGATACACCAATGAGACAGCTAATGAATTTAAAACAGGTTGGGTCAGTTCAAGAATATAATCTCCGGTACATGTCGATCTCTCAAAAGTTGTTACATATGCCAAGGGACTACGTCATTGATTGTTACTTGTCCGGTCTAAGGGAAGAAATTGCAAACTGCATCAGGCTGCGATTTCCAGATTCTTTAAACGAAGCAATGGCCATGGCTAAAGTCCAAGAAGCAACATATCGGTCCTTAATGAGCAGTGGTAACTTGTACAGCGCTGAAGCATCATTGCTGCCCACGCCATCCAATACCAACACAGCCGGGCCGAGCACCAATACTGACTTCAAGAATTCATCGTATGGGTCCTCTTCCAATGCAAACCAGGGCCATGTTAAGCAATTAGACTCAGCCTCAATGGATGAAAAGCGAAAGAAGGGTCTATGCTATTCTTGCAATGAAAAATGGCAACCAAACCATAGGTGTAAATCAAAGTTATTCATGGTCTCGGCCAATCAAGAAGATCAAGAACCTGACCAAGAACCTGTTTTGGAAGATCTACCTTCATTGCTCGGCTCAAGGGATGAACCAGCCATATCTTTACATGCCTTGACCGGGTCTAAATCTTTCCAAACGCTCCAGATTCTTGGCAAAGTTGGGAACCTGCCGGTGGTGATCTTGATCGATACAGGCAGCACCCACAATTTTATCAATAACAGGATTTTGGAGAAAATAGACCACAAAAGCATAGCAACTCAGGTGCAATCGGTTAGAGTGGTTGATGGGTCTAATGTGTTATGTTCTAGTGTTTGCAAGGACTTGAAGTGGTCGATGGAAGGCAATGAATACCAAACAGAAATGAAGGTAATTTCCATGGATGGTTATGATATTGTGTTGGAAATTAAATGGCTGATTACTCTAGGCCCGTCTTCTTGGGACTTTGAAAAGCTGACCCTATCCTATAATAAGCAAGACAGAACCACGGTCCTTAAAGGGATTCCTCGGTCGCAGGCCAGTTTGATGCATGGAAACCAGCTGGAAAAGACCTTAGATGAATATATTGTTGCTGCCAAAATGCAAGTAAAGAGTAAGCCCGAAGGCCAAACTGTTTCACTCGCTGCAATGACTTTGGAAGATATTCCTAATGATCTAATTAGAAGATATGGCTCGTTCGATGCTGCTGTTATGCTGGTTCGGGAAAAAGACTTGGCCTGGATTTTTGAGCCAAGTATGGAGTTTAATCAAAGTTGGAAGAAACTATTTTTGCATCAGGCGCTAGGGACATTGCAGCAACCAAGGCCAGCTCTAAACACTGAAAAACTCGACCTTGGGTGCACAGAAATTCTAGACAGGGGCGGAGTGGCAAGCGACCCGGCAGCGCAAAAGACCGCAAGGACCCGGCCAGTTCCACTACTGAAGCGATTCTGCCGGAAGTTTTTTGAGAAAATACGGTCTTATGCTGCGACCCTTGCTGAATGTGCCGAAGCCCGACCGAAGCAATACTTTTGAAGTTGAAGATGGGTATTAGAGGCTGACCAGTACACGTTCTTTTCGTCGAGAGCGACGAATTTCGAAGGGGGAGATAATGTTAGGGTCTAAAATCAAAAACCTCGGTCCTAAAATATTTTGTGCATCCGTCTCTCGGCCCAAGTGTCCATATGGGCCAATTTATGTTTTTTAAGGAATAATTCTGTTTTGTTCACTTTCTCTCTTAAACTGAATTATGTTATTTTGAAAGTTTGTTGTAACCAAATACTCTTGGGTAAATCAGCCTCTTTATATGGTGATGCCCACCCCACTTTTTGGGGCTATGAATTGAATATTTTGGAACTTGGTGTTTAAGTTATCTCTCGGCCCTCCTCCCCCTTCTTGGACCTCTAGGTGTAATCTAGTGGTATTTCTCTCCTCCCCTTCGGCTCTTCTCTCCCTAACCTCGAATTCTCCTCTAATTCTATGTTCGCTGCGCTAGAGTGTTGAATTCCATCATCAAGAACCCGTTTCTTGAATTAAAGAACTTGAAAGGCTCGGTCATAATTTAAAAGTCTAACAGAATGCAACCCATGTAAAACGTGAAAAATCATCAATAATAATTAAGGAAAATCTCATTCCTCCTACACTTTTTACAGGAATTGGACCAAAAAGATCCATATGTAAAAGTTCTAGGATACAGCTGAATTGTGATTTTCCTTTTCTTTTGAACGATGATCTGCCCTGTTTGCCTAACTGGCAAGTAGTGCAAATCCTTTCCTTTGAAAATTGTAGATTGGGAAGACCAATAACTAAGTTATTTGAACATATATTGTTAGTGGTTTTGAAGTTTAAATGGTTCAAACGTTTATGCCATAACCATTTCTGGTCATTCTTAGCAATAATGCACATAGGGTCAGATGTCTCTTTTTGCCAATTCATTTTATAAGAGTTTCCTACTCTACTTCCGGTTAATAGAATGTTTCCATTTTGGTCTTTAACTAAACATGCATGAGTTTGAAAATCTATTGTCAAACCATTATCACATAGTTGACTGATGCTGATTAAATTATAACACAAGTTGTCAACCAGCAGAACATCATTAATGGTTAGGTTACCATGGATAATTTTACCCTTACCCATGGTCTTACCCTTTTTCTTGTCACCAAAGGTAATTTTAGGTCCAGAGCAATCTGATATAACAGTGAGGAGTCGTCTATTTCCTGTCATATGCTTGGAACATCCGCTATCAAGATACCATACAGATTCCTCCAGTCCTTCATTTATTTGTACCTACATAAATAAATATTTACAATCTTTTGGTACCCACCTTCAATTGGGTCCTCGGTCAATCAGTCCATTAGGAATCCTTATTTGAGTTATTCTGATGGATTTCCTGTTTTGTGTTGTGATTAATGCGTATTTTTTCGACTCAGCAGACGACTTTCTGTTGACCACTAATCCTTTAGCTTTTGAAGATAGTTTTAGTTTTCTTTTAAAACTCCTTGAATTAGAGTCAGGTTTTAAGTTACCATACTTATTAGCCTTTACAAGCTTAATCTTAAGCCAGCTAACAGTTGGTGGAACATAAACTATTTCATTTTTAAAGCCACTTCTTCATGAATAGGATCAGATTCAATGTCAGTCACACTTCCTTTGACAAAACTTATTGGCTTAGGTTTGTCATTTGGCTTTGACTTTTTGTAGGACAGGTTAGGATCATTGCTATCAAATTCCAATCTGGATCTAAATCCAGCAGGTTTCAACATGCTGATCTGATATCTGACAACATCTCCAGACCTTGTCCATGCACTGACAATGTAGATCAGTCTCTTGTTTTCAGATGAAAGAGTTTGAATCTGTTCCTTGAGTATCTCATTTTCAGATGAGATCTCTGTTAAGTTTTTATCATAAATATTTGATTCGGATTCTTGCTTTGAAAAATGAACATTTGATTCATATTTAACTTTAATTTCATAGAAAGAGTCAGCTAACTTTTTGTACTCAATAGCCATTTCATTGAGTGCATTAGTTAACTTCTCGTTTGTAAATTCTAGTACAGAGATATTATTTACCTTAGATTGGTCATCTGCCATCAGACATGTTACAGCTTCATGTTCTTTTTCGGTGGGAGGCTCCTCAGTATCGCTGTCAGCCCATCTAGACTTGTTCTGGCTACAAATGAATGCGTTCTGGTTCTTCTTTTCTTGAGAGCTCACCCCATGGATCTGGCTGAGCTTATCCCATATTTCTTTTGCAGTGGAACAGGACTTGATTTCACAGAACATATTTGCGTTGAGAGATTGAAACATAATGTTCTTAGCAACATTATCCAGGTTGTTTGTCACCTTATCTTCAGTGGTCCACTCACTTCTTGGCTTCGAAATCTTTAAGGGGCCATCGGTGATAATACTCCACATATCATAGTCAATAGCAGCCAAGTGAGCTTGCATTTTTATCATCCACAAATCATAGTTGTCTTTTGACAGAAGAGGAATTTCATTGATGCAAGACATGCTTTGGATTCTTGATGCTTGAGAATAGAAACCTTGCTCTGATACCAATTGATAGGATCGGCTTTATCGATAGAGACGGGGGTCTGGCTAAGGATGAAGGCTTATGAAAAACAGTTTGAAAGAAATCATGTTAAGGATTTAATTCGCTTTCTACTCTACGCAAACTTGTGTAAACACTTGAAACAGATTCAAGGCAGAATTGTTTACTTGGGTTTGAAGCACAAAATGAGATATGAAAAGATGACAGAAAATGAAGAACACAACAGTTTGGAGAAACTCTCCTACGTCACCCCTTCTTCCAACCACCGGAAGGATTCACTATATGATGAGAATCAAATATAGTTTACACACACACTTAGCTCACCATTGAACAGAACACTTTCTGTTCAATTACAAGAAGATTAAGAATATCACTCAGCTAATGGTGTTTTTGATTCTAGGTCTCTCTCTCGATTCACACACAGTATAATCAGAAAGAAGCTTCAAGAAAGTAAGTTCATCAAGATGATTGAGTAGTCTCTCTCTGCAAAAATCAGAATACTTGTTTGTAAGGCTGCTTGGAAAACCGATGCTTCGTCCGTAGCTCTAAGGATTGGTTAAATACTAATCAGAGCTAACGGTTTAATCTTCAAGAATGATATGTGGCGCTCTTCCATTGGAGAGCCTCCATTGTACACAGCAGACTCTGAGCACAAGGAACGTGGCCGTACCGAACTGGTAGTGCGCCGAATATTCCATCAGGGATGTACCTGCAAAACGGGTAATGTGAGGAAAATTCTCTTACGTGGCATTCTTTGATTGGATGCATATAACTGTTGTACTAATCTTCACAAGAAAGTGGAGCAGAAATAGGGTACAACTATAGCACGTGGATAGGAGAAATACTAGATTCAAGCGTACTGCTTGAACAGAGCATTATACGTATTTCAGTTAGACGGATCAGTCTAATGAAATAAGTCAACTCCTTTTGATGAAAAACGTCTATTAGACCGCCTGGTCTAATGTACTTAGACTCGCGTCTAATATCGATAATCATTAGACGGGTATGTCTAACTCCACTAAGTTAGACTACCACGTCTAATTCCGGTTCTACCTCAGACTTGTCTGAAGGAGTTAGACTCACGTCTAACTTTCAATTAATTAGACAACCCGTCTAATTATAATAACCATTAGACCGGTACGTCTAACTCCACTGAGTTAGACTACCACGTCTAATTCCGGTTCTACCTCAGACTTGTCTGAAGGAGATAGACTCACATCTAACATTCAATTAATTAGACAACCCGTCTAATTATAATAACCATTAGACCGGTACGTCTAACTCCACTGAGTTAGACTACCACGTCTAATTCTGGTTCTATCTCAGACTTGTCTGAAGGAGTTAGACTCGCGTCTAACTTTCAATTAATTAGACAACATGTCTAATTATAATAACCATTAGACCGGTACGTCTAACTCCACTGAGTTAGACTACCACGTCTAATTCCGGTTCTACCTCAGACTTGTCTGAAGGAGTTAAACTCACGTCTAACTTTCAATTAATTAGACAACCCGTCTAATTATAATAACCATTAGACCGGTACGTCTAACTCCACTGAGTTAGACTATCACGTCTAATTCCGGTTCTACCTCAGACTTGTCTTAATGAGTTAGACCCACGTCTAACTTTCAATTAATTAGACAACCCGTCTAATTCTTTACACGTATATTAGACTTACACGTCTAACTCCGATGAGTTAGACTGTACGTCTAATTCTATTAGACTAGCGTCTAATTCCTTGTATTCATTAGACTACCCGTCTAATTCTTTACACGTCTATTAGACTTACACGTCTAACTCCGATGAGTTAGACTGTACGTCTAATTCTATTATACTAGCGTCTAATTCCGTGTATTCATTAGACTACCCGTCTAATTCTTTACACGTCTATTAGACTTACACGTCCAACTTTGATGAGTTAGACTGTACGTCTAATTCTATTAGACTAGCGTCTAATTCCGTGTATTCATTAGACTACCCGTCTAATTCTTTACACGTCTATTAGACTTACACGTCTAACTCCGATGAGTTAGACTGTACATCTAATTTTATTAGACTAGCGTCTAATTCCATCTATTCATTAGACTACCCGTCTAATTCTTTACACGTCTATTAGACTTACACGTCTAACTCCGATGAGTTAGACTGTACGTCTAATTCTATTAGACTAGCGTCTAATTTCGTGCGAATGGAGATCAAAATTGGTCAAATGACCCTCATTAGATTCAAGTCTAAAGACATGTTGTCTTAATACACCTGTATCAAAACACATAGATTATTTCATCATCAAAATATCAGTGGGTAAATTATTTCAACACTTAGTCAAAATAATTTGACCCAACAGTACATGATCATGTTAAATCCCTATCTATCGATAGGTCGATACATCATTTGTATATGGTTTCATTAGAAACCATATAATTTGATAGGTGCGCTAATCGTTCATACACGCTTTCACCAATAAACCCTATTTGTCAATAGCTCGAGACATCAATTATATATGGTTCCGCTAGAAACCATATCTATTGATATATGCGTTAATAGTTCGTACACGATTCAGTCAAAAAATCGTATTTGTCAATAGGTTGAGACATCATTTGTATATGGTCCTTTAGAAAGATAAGTGTTGTTCAAAATTTATAATTTGATATATTTATTCTGGACATGAAATTCTCTTCTATCCAAGTTGTA